>NW_026623336.1:198412-262847 GCF_030028575.1 Malurus melanocephalus
CTGCAGATATTGAAGCTGCAGATTTCTTTTCAGGGCTCTGGGGACCGAGTTATAATTTAGGTGTTTCTCCTCCCAGAAACATGACTAGCAAGTCAAAATGGAAAGTTCCTGAATATTGCATTTAAAAAAGCATGAGCAGTGAAGGGTTTCCAGGCTGAAGCACTCTGTGACCAGAATATGTGCTCACTGAGCTAAGACTCTGGCAAATAGTTTTCCACAGGACCAAGGCTTTATGGAAACATGCATCAAGGAGGGAGAGGGAAAACATGACCACTTTAGTGCCTAGCAATTGCTGCCTGCATTACAGTGGTGACAGCCCTACACTTCACAGTTCGCTTCTCTCAAAGGCTGATAAATGGTTTGAWTTTATGTGAGATCCTTTGTCTAAAGAACTTCCCTCAAATCCACAAGAATCAGATCAATGTTCMGAGCACAGCTGCAGCAAGGCAGCTGGCTGCCATCAGGACATATTAATTCACCTCTCAGTGTTCTCCAGCTTTGCCACCAACTCTTTTTCTGACCTTGAGCAAAGGGTTTTTTCCACTGAGGTACCTCCCGATGTGCCTGCAGATGGGAATCCTTCCTTCTTTCAGTGACTGCTATCCATTAACTAAACCTGAACCTGTAACGTACTTTGAGCTCTTCAGATGACACATCAGTAGTGCAGGTGTTACTGAAACATGCAGGTAGAAACAATGGATAGAAAAGTCTTTCTGGAAATKACTCTCACAGTTTCAATTGCCTGTGTGCAAGATTTGTCCTTGGTGCATTCTGAACACAGAAGTCTGAATGGTTTGGTTTATTTTTTTTTTTTCTTTTAGGTATGAAGAAGGTGATCAGCAGTGAGAATATGGCCCAGAATATGAGAATATGGCCCAGAAAGCCAATTGTGTCCTGAGCTGCACCAAAAGCAGCATGGTCTGAGTGAGGGAGGGGATTCTGTTCTGCTCCTYTGTTCTGCTCTGGTGAGACCCCACMTGCAGAGCTGCATCCAGATCTGGAGTCCCAGCACAGGAAGGACATGGAGCKGTTGGAGYSAGTCCAGAGGAGGCACCAGGAWTGTCAGAGGGATGGAGCAGYTCTGCTGTGAGGAAAGACTGGGACAATTGGGATTGTTCAGMCTGGGGAAGAGAAGCTTTGGGGGGACCTAAAGTGCCACCTTCCAGTACCTGAAGGAACCAACAGAGAGGATGGAGAGTGACCACTTACAGGGGCCTGGAGTGACAGAAACAAGGGGAAATGGTTTCACACTGAAGGAAGGCAGGTTTAGCTTGACTRTTAGGAAGAAATTCTATGCTGTGAGAGTGCTGAGACATTGGAGCAGGTTGGCCAGAGAAGGTGGATGCCCCACCCCTGGAAGTGTTCAAGACCAGGTTGGATTGGGCTTGGAGCAACCTGGTTTAATGCAAGGTGTCCCTGCCCCCGGCAGGGGATTTGGATCATGATGATCTTGAAAGCCCCTTTGAAACAAAACCATTCTGTGATTCTATGATTCTGTGCATGTTCCCTAATTTTATTAGAAAACAGTTAATCCCTCTAACTGTAAAATAAAAAGTAAACAAATGGAAGTAAATCTCAAGGTATTTTTCTTCCCTTCTGGTTTCACAACTGATAATGCACACTTGTGGGCATCTACCCTACACTTTTAATTATATTTAAAAATTTTATGAAGTTGAGAAACTCAATACGGTTTCTTTGACCGACAACCCAGTCCCTCAAACATCTTTACTGACACTGTTACAGTCCACAGGGTTGTCATGAAAAGCCAGGAATGAGAACACTTTAATTGACTATTACTTTTGAAGGCTTAACATTTCCAAACTCCATCCTGAAGACCTGTCTCATCAGGAAACTGCAGGYCTGAAAACACTAAGGGTATAGAATATATCTGCCACAGTGAATGATCCTGGCCCTATCCCAGGAGGGCAGAAACAGGAGAAAAGAAGGGAAGGGGAAGAAAAGAACTGTTTAACCTTTGGTACAATCTGGGAAAAAAGGCAAACACAACACCACAGGCAGACTGGTTTGTGGTTGAACTCCAGCTTAGGATCAGGCTCATGCCATGAGGTGGTTGGTGGCAGGACACTGCAACGATAATTTATGAGTTTACTTTCAGCCCCATCATTCATGATGGTCCCAATCTATGCTGCTAAACTTTTTATCAGGATACATCTCCAATCCTGAATATTTCCTTGCATAAAAATAATAATGGATGCTAAATAGCATTTATTTTTAAGGAAATAATAAATATGAATAAAAGCAGAAGATAAAAGGCTTGCTCCTCAATTGGGGCAAACAGGGGCAGCTCTGCTTACTTCTGGGGCTGCAATATGGCAGTGAAGGATTTGGTTCAGATAAAAATCAAGCACCAAAAAAAGGACTTGATCTTCTTTTCCTCTAGGAGTATCATTAGCTCTTTCCTTAGTCCTTTTCTCCAAAATTCTGCTTAAGAGAGGAAAATGGATGAGTCATTGCAAAGCTGCAAATATTTGGCCAGTCTAATGGAGTAAAAGCCATTCTCCTATAGAATCTCTTCCTCTGTGGGCTCACTGCGGTTTATTTTAGCTCATGAATGAATGTATCAAGTTGTCTCTTGAAATTCCAGACAAATACTTTAATTCAGAGTGAAAAGGCAAAATAATGAAGGATTGTTGCTCTACATACTTAAAAATAAACATCATCAAGCCTGTATTTAAGGATGTCAGATATTCCACAGGTGACTTTCCGGTAATTCTAATACTTCACACTACAGCTGCAGCATGAGAAAGACAACAGAAGCCTAAATTCCTCATTTATTGTAGTCAATAGTCATGCATTTGTGTTATTTTTTGAGGGGACATTGTTCAGCACAGTAGCTTAAAAATAACACTCCTATTGCTATTGAATTTGTTCTTTTTAATTTTTTTTAATCCTGTGAAGTATTTCTCAGGCAGAGACTGACTGGGTGCACAGAAGAACAAGCACTGAGGACTTTCTTTCAAATTCAACTAAATGTAAATAAAACTGCTGCAACTCTTCTCCAGTCCTAGAGAGAGGGAAATYACAGATAAACTTGAAATTCCAAAAGCTCYATTRCCAAACTCGATATATCTAAAATTCKCTTTTCTACCTTTCCACAAACACACTGCTTTTAAATAGCTCAGTGGTTAAATCTCTCAGATAAAACTTTCAAGCAAATCATGCAACAGAGTAACCCTGTYTCCAAATATTGGAAGTTAGACTTTTTTGGGGATACAATTACTTAATTAACATAAATAATTGCTTTGAAACTTTTCAACTCACAAAGAGAAATCCAATGCTAAGAGCAAACACACACATTTGAAAGCAAAATAACAGCTGTAAAATCAACAACTATTTTTATTAAAAGATAAATTTTTGTAAAACAAGAGTAGTAACTTATACTGTGAATAGCTTTAAATTGAAAGAAAGCAGGTTTAGAKKAGACATTARCAAGAAATTCTTTACTCAGAGAGAGTAGTGAGGTCCTGGCAGAGGTCACCTGTGGATGTCCCATCCCTGGAAGTGTTCAAGGCCAGGATGGGGCCCCTGCCCATGGCAGGGCAGTTGGAACTGGATGATTGTGAAGGTCCCTTCCAATYCAAACCATTCCATTATTCMATGATTCTGTGRATGTGTATCTCTACAAAYAATTTGCATTTTAAGCATGAAATTTRACAAATGTCTTAACAGTCTTTTTTATTACATATTTAAACATATTTTGTGACATGTTTATTGCTTTTTTTTTAATTACATTTTGGTCACATTAGTCTGATATAAATCATGGTGTAAGACAACAMGTAGCAAGAGCATGAAAAATCCCTACACTTGCTGCACCTGCTTGGTAAATAAACAAAGCAGCTCCGCCTGTAACTAGCTCAACATAAACAGATTTTTTAAAAAGTCTGACGCAGGAGCTGATCTAGCAACATCAAAACAAAACAGTAAGGAAATCTTTGCTTCTCTGTTACACACAGCTCCAGTCCCTCACTGAAACTGTAGGAGGGTTTTTATTAAGATACAGATAAGASGGCTGGGAAAACAACAACTGTAGGAAGAAAGATAAAAAATCTGGCTTGCACACTTTGTTTTCAATGTTCAGCAGCTTCAACCTYTTTTCTGAACCACTTCTAATTGTAACCCCTGGTATCTTCCCATAGGATCAAATTGCTGCACTGATTTTATGGACTAGAACCAGAGGCACCAAAACACTGAATGGCATTAAACCCCACAGAAATTTCAGAGCAGTTAAAAAGACCTAACAYTGCACTGCTGGTTGTAACTTGTGAACAATATGACAGTTAAAATGCTGCATATCTGTTATGCTGAGAAGTAATACTCTTMCAAAGTTAATATCGTGATGTGTAAAAAAACATGCTTCTAAATAGAGTGATACTTCAAGAACAGGAGAGAAACATTGTAAGAATAAATTCTGATTAAAAGCTGTATTATAGAAGATACACCTGCTATCAATTCACTTTTCTATGGCTAATAGGGACTTTGATGCAGGATTGTTAGATTGCCCCAAAGAACAAAAATTCAGTGCACAATGAAATGCATCTGGCAGGACTGGATGATCTTTCAGGTCCCTTTCAACCCTTGGCATTTCATGATTCTGTGATTCTAAGTCAAACCACAGCTCTTCTCTGTCATCTATTTTTTGGTGTACAATATTCTTCCTACAAAGTAAATAAACTCAGGTGAGGTGTTGAGGCAGTCAGACACAAAGGCACTTCACACAACATCTCAGAAAGACACAAAATTGTTGTGCCTGTACTGAGAGAACCAGAGCAGAACTGGGTTACATGGAAAAGAAAACCATGTGTTCTAAACATACCTGCTATACCTCCATACTTTATCCATTCCAGAGGCTTTCCTCAAAAACTTTGTGCCAGAGCAGTATCCTTTCTCTGYAGAATTCTAAATGAGAATAAATGATCAATTTTTAATTAGGCAACCAAAGAGCTCAAGAAAAGAAGAAGAAAATTACGATACTCTTTTATTCCATTTCTATTCCAGCTGTCAAAGCAGCACAGGATGAACAAATTAGAGGAATGACAGAAACCTTTCTACCTCCTGGCTGACTTAAATTTATGAGGTCACTCCTTCAGTGGTTCCCAAGTAATGATTTCATGTRGACAGCAGGGACTCTACGCAGCCATTGTAAGATGAACTCACACAGGTCAGCAGCATCTTGCCTATAATTTAGAAAAACTCTTTTTACCACTAGGGAAGTGTAATGCAAGAGGATTTTCTCCAAAACAGGAACATTCATGCCTGAGAGCTGGAGGGGGGCAYGTAGAGATAGGAACAAGGGGGAATKGCTTCCAACTGACAGAGGAAAGAAATTTGTAGATAGTACAGATAAACASACAGAGACTAGAAAGTGAAGAAAACATTGGAAGAATCAATATTCATATGCATTCAAAATAACTCACTAAATATGAGACTGATCAGCAATTACCACCAATTCCCACAGAAAGTGGTCTCCCCACTTAATGTATTTGAAAAGAAATGGGTCTCTGTTTGAAAAGAAATCCTCAGAAAATAATCCTCTGGTCTCTAAAATGTCATTTGAAGTGTCCAAAAGAATTGCAGAAAGGAAATATTTCTTTTTGCTGTTTGATCAGATATTGAAAATAATGTGAAATAAAACAAGGCAAGTTTTCTCAAGTGTGGTCATTGTAACCTTTTAGCTGATGGGYGTTCAGAACATTAGTTAAAATGATCATAAACATATAAAGCTTAACACAGTCTTAAAAATTAGAGAAGCAGAAGTGTTCWGCACCAGTCATCCCTGCCCTCCTTSCTSGCTGGATTGATGCCCCAGGGGCCCAGTGGAGATGGGAGGAGCRGATCCACACACTCACATCTGACTGCTCCACGTGTGCTGAAATTTGCATTAAGTACAAGAAGCCCTTTGATCAAAACATCGCACACATTTTATACATCAAGGGGCTCTACGGAGAARTGTAAGCTTCCAAAGCAGCTGGAGGGATTTGGGGAGGGATTTGATGGAGAGCAGAGTATGATGCAACTGTCACAGTTCCTGCAAAAAGCTGACTTGATGTTTTAATGACAAAGAACCAGAACTGTG
The DNA here is from genome assembly GCF_030028575.1 of Malurus melanocephalus. NCBI lineage: Eukaryota > Metazoa > Chordata > Aves > Passeriformes > Maluridae > Malurus > Malurus melanocephalus. Next base: position 204,507 of record NW_026623336.1, read on the forward strand.
TAAGGACAAAATACATTAAAAAAAATGAGATTTTTCTATAGTAGTTTGAGTAAATAAAAATAAAAGGACCTCAGTCCTTGGGTTGGCTCAGAACTGAATGAGCTGAAAGGCTGTGTCTTTACTGGGCAAGGCAGTGCAATACTGGAATGTAAGCCCTGGGGCTCCAATCCTGGCTGTCCCTGGAGTGTTCTCCACTGACAGTGCACAGTCCTGGACACCTCCTTCCCTCCTGAGCCTTCCTGTGAACAGTGGGCACCACAACTCAAGGCAGCAAAATGATAGAAAACAGAAAAATACAAATCAAAGAATTCACATGTTTCTAAATGTTCTTAAGACCTCCATCCCTTCGTGCTGCTGAGTCTCAAGAGAATGCATTTTAAAATAAATGATTTGATTTGGCTCAGCAACAAGTTTGCCTGAGGTTTGGTTGGGAAAGAAAAAAACCAAGACGTTCAAATTTAGAAGCCAAAACAAAATATGAAGATGAGACTCCATGATGGGAAATTTGGCCCTTCAGGATAAATCATTAATTTTATTTCCCTTGCTGTTGCACCAGGGTTCCACCTGAGAGTGTCCTGACTTCATTTCTTCCTTGGAATCATTCTCACTAAATCAATGTGGGATCTTTTATCTTTTCTTTCTTCCCAGGAATCAAAAGCTACCAGTAAGGACACGGATTCTGCTCAATTTTCTAGAAAGACAAATTAACTCCGGGGTCCCATGACTTCCCCTGGTGGTGCTGTGGGGTCAGGTAAGGTGTTGTAGSCACCACTGGAGAAGTGATGCTGCAAAACCACATCAGAAAATGCACACTCAGTACTGTGAGGGTTTTCTTCCTGCCATGTTTGGTTTCAGCCAGTTAAATCCAGAACAAAATTGTCTTGTTTTTGTTTTGTTTTGTTTCCCACTGGGAAATCTAGGAGGTTATTACCCTGCCTCTAATTAACACATTAACATTTGCTTTGGAGGTCTTAGTTAATAACAGCAACTCATCAAGTGGGTCCCCCAGCTGCTGATTAGTTTTTTTCACACCAAATTTTCTACCTGAAATTTCCTTCCTGATCCTGTGTGGGTTTGCCAATTTCCCTTGGAGCTTTTCTTAAKAATTTCTTTGTGTTTTGTTTAGTTAATAAATTAGAAAAACCTCCACTGGTGACTTTCCATTCAGCTTCTACTCCAGGCACTGCCCAGAAATTCTGAAATAATGCTTTATCTTTTTCTTTTTTTTTAATCCAAAAAGAAGCAGAGATTTTTAGACATTCACATTTTGGTGCCTTTAATCATATTTACTATGTACTTTTTCCTTCACCGATGCCAGAGTACTATGTAGACTCCATACATATGCAGTTGATTTCTTCATCTGAGGTTGATTTAGGTGATTTAAAAAAAAAAAAAAAATCCTCTTACAATGAAGGATGTTACTGTGTATTATGTGAAATATTTAGCATCTTGCCATTTTCTCCTTTTTTTTCCCCTCTAAATCCTCCTGTATTTCATCAGCGCAGCTTGAAATAGCCCTGCAGTTCYGAGCTACCTGCTCGTTCTGGTTTTTTTAATGAATATTTACCATCCTGCAGAAAAGTGGAGGATGCCTGGCTGCAGCAGTGCTCCCAAACACCGGAAAGAACTCGTTCTCTTCAGAGTCATTACCCCCAGCTCGGTCACTTAATAGAAGGAAAGACAATACATGCTACACTATAATGAAATTTCCTACCTTTTTGTTTATACCAGTGCAGCACAGGTTTAATAATCCCTGTAAATTAAATGAGGTAATGGCATGGACTGCTCAAATAATGCCAGTAGTATTAAACAGAATGTCTTACCTCCATATYAATCATTCTGTAATAAATTATTGGGGATAGCGGTCTTTTCCACCTCCCAACAAACTCTGTGTAGACAGAGAGCACAAGAAAATAATATTACTTTTCTGYACAAGTTCTCAAGAATCAGAAGAAAACAAGGATCTTAGAAGACAAAAGAGTAAGTCGTGACTTATAGAAGCTAAGCTGTGTAAAAGTTTAGGCTAATTACCAGGGCTCTCCCTCAGTTTATTGAGAAAAATAGGGGCAATCAGACAGTGATCTCAATAGGATGGATGGATGGATGGATGGATGGATGGATGGATGGATGGATGGATGGATGGATGGATGGATGGATGGATGGATGGGCTATTGGAACTACCTTTGTCTTAGGCAATTTGTTTGGATGAGGCACTAAAGTTGGAGGGGAAAAACATGGCAGGGATTTGTATGTGGTGCTGACAGAATCCCTGACTATCACCCTGYTTGTGCCTCATGAGTTTCTGCTGAGATTCCCTTTTTGGAAAATGAAATAACTTTTCACTGGACATCACCACAGCTCCCCTCTCCCAGCTGAGAGCYCAAATCATCAGCTTTTATAGAACTTCCTCAATATTTAACTAAAACTTGCATTCTGTAACACAAGGAAGATTCCCTCACATTTTTATCAAAGTCATTGTGTTGCTGAAGGCTTCTGCTTTTACAAGCAATTTTATGATGAAAGAAAGCAACAAGAAAATACCAAAAAATCTGTCACCAGGACCTGCRAAGGAGAATTCCCAGGATTTACTACAAACACTCAACTTGATAGATTATTTTGGGTTTGCTTTCATCCCATTAGAACCAGTGGGAAATCTCCCAGGGACTACAGACAACACCCTTTATTCCATATGAAAAAGTGAAACTATTAAAAGAACAGAATGTAAGAAACAAATTCACACCTCTWCTACTTCCCTGGATTTATTCTCTCTCCTCCCTAAATCACCTAAATAAACTCTTAATAGTTTTTCCACCTGTAAATTGGAGAGAATTGGTACACTGATGTTGTCCAGAGAATCTGCAGAGCATAAAGTTCTAAAAATACAGGAATAATAACCATTAAAGCAAGAATATTTGAAAAAATACCTGAAGGAAGAATGGTTATTAAATCTTTATATAAAATCTATCGGACACATGATGCATGACAGAAAKTAGGTATTGCTGCTGTCCTGAATGCACAGGACACAGCCCTGGAGAGGAGCTCTTTGCTTTCAGTCCTGTTCATCCAGTGAATTATGTGTGTTTTTAGCAACTCAAACACTGCCTCAGCTTTCCAGTGTGAAAAATAGGATAACTATTTTCTTCAGAAGTTTGCTTAGTGGATACAGCACTTTGACATCTTTGGGTGAAGGCAGAGAGAGAGAGGAAATGATCTGTAATTGGGATCAAATGCTGGAAAAGGTCATTTAGTGCAATTCCCTGCTGTTGATAACAACTGTACCATAAAATTTTAYGAAGCTCCATTTTCTCTTTCATTTTCTGTTTCCAGTACTTGTACCACCCCTTCCCTGTATATTAATCAGAACACATGCTCATATTTGACTCAGTCATTTCCTTCCATTTTACCATTTCAGTCCTCAGGAGCATTCAATTTTTCCTGTGTGTTACWGTGATCATCCTTTTTATTGATGCCTCCCAACTTTCTGTCATCAGAAATTTTAATTAGCACATTTCTACCTTTTCTGGCAAGAGCATCAATAGGGATCCTAAACCCAATAATTATAAAATAACTGAAATCATTCTTCCTTCCTTCCTTCATTTCTGCATAGTGGTCCAGCTTCAGTAGAAGGGGTGGAGTGGATTTGCCCTCCAGGATATCCAACAGCCTGCTGGTTGATGGCCCTGCATTTCTGTAAAAGGTGGATGGGAATATTGTACTGTTGTTTAAAAGAGKGTTTCCAGGAATCATTTTTATATGGTGCTCAATGCATTTGTATCAYGCTCAGAGCTAATCTAATGGATTGGCTCCTGGAGTGGCTTGGGACATTTTATGTGGGATTCACCTGAAAAACTGTGATTTCAATCTAGGTCCCCACTTGTTCCACGTTTCCCTTGAGTTTCCTTATGGTGCCTGGAAAATGAATAAATGTAGGTAAGTTTAAGAGCAGGACTTGTCTTACCCTGAAGTAAACTGCCCATGATTGAACAGTGAAATTCACATTCCAAGTACCATCGATTATATTGATTAGCTCTCCATCAACCCTAGTGAGAYGCAGTCCAGGAGCTGGACTCTACAGCCTTTGTGAATCCCATCCAACTTAGGATATTCTCTGATTCCATGACTCTGCTTCTGGTTTCCAGACACACTGTAACTTCCAGAGGTGGAACTCTGGGATCTGCTCAAGCGCTGGCTGCCTGGGGCAGGGAGGAGAGCAAAAACCAAGTTCAGCTGCCATTAGAGACAAGGGAAAGATTAATGTTAAGGGAAAGAGATGTTTAAAATGTCTCTTTCCCAGAATCGCAAAATCATTTCAGTTGAAAAAGACCTCCAACATCATCGAGTCCAACCATTGACCAAACACAACCATGTCAATTAAACCACAGCACTGAGTGCCATGTCCAGTTGTTTTTTGAACACCTCCAGTGGTGATTCCACCAACTCCCTGGACAGCCCCTTACAATGCTTGACAACCCTTTCCACGAAACAGTTCTTCCTGATGTCCAACTTGAACCTCCCCTGGTGTAGCTTGAGGCCATTTCCTCTCATCCTGTCACTTGTTGTATGGGAGAAGAGGCTGACCACCACATTTCATCTGGAGTGTCCAGTTCTGGGCTCCGCAGTACATGAGAGACATGAAGCTCCTGGGGCGGGTCCAGCAGAAATGATGAAGAGATTGGAGCATCTCTCTTATGAGGAAAGGCTGCGGGTGCTGGGGCTGCTCAGCCTGAAGAAGAGATGACTGAGAGGGGACCTCATCCCTGTCTGTCAGTGTCACAGGGAAGGCTCAGAGATGGAGCAGACTCTGCTCCTGGTGCTCCACAATGGCACAAGAGGAAATGGGCAGAAACTGTTGACCAGAAAGTTCCACCATTGCCCACACAGGGTGCGCAATCTTCCTCTCTGGACATAGTCCAAACTGTCTGGACACAATCCTGAGCCCTGTAATGACCTTGCTGGAGCAGGGAGGTTGGACCAGATGACCCACCGTGGTCCCTTCCAACTTGGCCCATTCAATGATCCTGTAATTTCAGACTTAAGTTATTAATGATACTCAATGACTGATGGGCACTCAAACACTGTGGTCACATTTAACTAAATTTGTAAGCATTTCCTCAAAAGAGACTATCACAGAATCACAGACTGGGTAAGGCTGGAGGGGACCACACTGGGTCACAGAACACAGAATATTCAGAGATGGACAGGACCCACAAAGATCACTGAATCCAACTCGTTACACGAATGGCCCACACGGGGATCGAACCCACAACCTTGGTGGGATCAGCACCAGGCTCTGACCAGGGCTCTCTGGTSTGACCCCAGCACACAGCACAGGATTGTGACAGGTGATTCAGGGATACTCCATGGAGGGAGAATCCACACCGGGAATATCCCAGTGCTGGAACACTGTGACAGTGTTCTGTGCCAGCCGGTGCCACTGAGCGAGGACAAGGGGTTAAATATCGCCTCTTCCCCAGCAAATTCGCCAGATCCCGTCAGGATCTGCGCTGCCTCGGGGAAGGAGAGAAGGAGGGAGGGAGGGAAGGGAGAGCCCTTGAGGCGGGCGCGGGGACGGGACGCGCCTTCCCCACCTCCCCCGCCTCACTCCCTGAGGGGCGGCACCGTCACCCCCCCGCAGCCATGTTTGGGGGGGCAGCGGCGCATCCCATGGTGCAGCGCGCCGGGAGGGCGGGGAGAGAGGGACGGAGGGAGGGACGGGAGGAGGCAGGGAGGCGGCACTGCCCGCGCAGACCCTCCGGAGCCTTCTCCTCCTCCTCGTCCTCCTCCACCGCGGCTTCTCCTGTTCGCCGCGGCCCCGGAGGCGGCCGTGCCCACAGCGCGGTGAGTGCCGGCGGCGAGCGCTGCCCGGGGAGGGGGCGGGCGGAGCGGCCCCGATTTACATCAGGGGGAGGGGGTGTAGGGGAGCAGCGGCTCCTTCCGTGTCCCCCGCCTCAGCCCCCGGCTCGGGGAGCGGCGGCGGCTCCGCAGAGAAGGGAAGATCGTCCCTGGTGCCGCCCGTTCCTGTGTCCCCGGGGAGGGGCTGCCGCGGTCGCCGGGGCGCAGGAGCGGTGGGCTGGGGGTCTCTCCGGGCAGAGCCGCTTCCCTCCCCGGGAAGGCAGGATGGGAAGGGGATGGCAGAGGAGGAGGCTGCGGGGAGAGGTCATTGGTGCCCCGCCTGCCCCGTCCCCCTACCCGGGGGATCCGGCCGCCCCCTGCGCCCTGCCCGCCCCGCAGCCCCGGCCGGTCCCACCGGATGTGTCGGGAGGCGGCGAGGTGGAGCGGGACGGTCCGTAAAGTAAACAAAGGGAAAGGGAAGGGAGGAGGAGGAGGTGTCCCCTCGCTGCCGGAGCCGGACCGCCTGGCGTTGCCCCTTCCCCTCCTCAGGCGACCGTAAATGCTTGGCTGCCTCTTGGAGCCGGAGCGGTAGCGYAGAGGAAGTGGTTGAGGTTTCTTCTCTTTAGGGTTTAGGTTTTGKTTTTTTTCAGGTGTGTGGGTTTTGGTGGTTTATTTTTGGTTTGTTCTGGTACTGCGCTCGCTGGGACCGTGTGATCCCAAGAGAATCGGCGCAGCGCTCTGGTCCTTTAAGCCGGGGACAGCCCCCGGCGTCTGCAGCGGGGAMGGGGAGCGAGTGATCCCTGAGCGCGGCTCTTGGGCGGCCCGGTGCTGCCACAGAAGTTGGATCACACACAGGAGCCTTTGCACTTCTTGGAGAAATCTGATATTTTTTTTCGTTTTCCAGTTGTAAACCTGATTTTGGAGTACAGTGAGAATTGCAGCTGTAGCAGAGAATCGTTTTCCCCAAATCCCCGCGACTAATTCTGAAGCATATGCTGTACATTGCCAGTTCTCACTTCCATTCTCTTCCCAGACCTCCTGTACTCTGATGATGCTTTTTTGGGACAAGGGGTAGACTTTTCTCTTTGATTTCCCGTTCTCTTTTTTGTTGTTTTCTGGCTGGAACACTGTTGGCTGTGTTGTTTCTGTGTTAGCTGCTTCGCAGTCATTCCTATTCCAGTGTTTTGRGAGCAGAGTATCCTGAAGGCCCTGGCACTGGAGCAGAGTCAGACTGGAGCCCAGTTTTTGGCWGTTTCATTGGGATAAATGCAGTGCTGTAGTAAAGGCATTGAACAAAAAAAAATCACTTGAAAAGAAAAGCATTTGGGAATTCATACTGAAGTATTTAATGAAAATGTTAGTGTAAGAGTGAAGTGGTATTGTAGTGTCCCTTTAAAATTCACACTCCTTTGGCATTAGGTTGTTTGATGTATTTTTCCCCTCCTGGATTAATTGGAAAAGTCCCACATTCCTCGAAGTTAATCTACCTTTATTATCTCTGATTCTGCTAAACCTGAGTAAGGTCAASAGCACAGCTGGATTTGGGCCAGAAAATATTAAATGTTAAACAGTTATTTGGCACAGTTTATTATCTCATTGATGTTGTCCACGTCCAAAATTCCACCACTTAATTTCTCCATCTGGCTCTTTTTTTTGTTACCCCTGAAATTGGGCTTTACTGTACCCCCTTTTGTGGGACCACCTTTCCCTTTGTGGTGTGATTTGTGGATGGGAACCACAGCCCTTGTATTTCTTAAAGCAAGGTTTATGGGTGAGATTCTGTACAGAATGTGTGTGTGTATCGTGGAGATCGATACACGCAGGAAATGTAATGGTCCTAAAATCTGGGATCCTGTTAAYAGAACAAAAAAGGGACGGGACACTGGTTGCTGGAAAAATTGTCTCTCACAGCACTGTAAAACTCTACAGGCAACTCARCGAGAGAAAACCAGTTCTGAAATTACTTTGTCTTTTGTGCTATTATGTCTTAAATGCAGTTTTCGTGTAACGTGGCTGGGATTGATGCTTGTATTGGTTGACCTTTTATTTTGCAGAAAGGTTAAAATGTATACATGAAAGAAAAATGACACAGTGCTTATTTGTCAAAATCTCAAAGCTTTTTTTGGCCTCAGCCTTGGGTATTATTAAAGGTACTAAGCATGTGTAGTGACACAGCAATCAACTAGTAGCCTATTGGAATACTTCATCCAGAAAGGAATATTCGCAGTATAGCACTCATGTCTTGAATGTATAATTTGCTAAAATAGCTTTAGAAATTCTTTCAAGATATCTGGTGATGTGACTTARCTTTGGAGTATATTACCTATTGTGGAAAGGGTTTTTTTTTTGGTAATACAGTGGTTTGCCATGTTGTGAGTAATCGTTGAATGGGGCATCTCAGTATTGTGAATGCTTATGAGCTAACAGATATTTTGGAGGGGATGACAGGACAAGAGAAAAACAGGAGTGCTTTTTAGAGATGAAGTAGTACAAGAGGTGGCTTTAATGGTTTAGGAGATTGTCTTCTGGTTTTTTTTTTTAAAGCTTCTGTGAATTTGGTGGTTTAGGTTTTTTTTTTCTCTACTAGGAAGGTAACTCAAGAATCAGTAATTTATTTCTTGCCATTTGTATAACAAAATGATTGATTTATTTCTTCCCCTGGCAGGCACTGCTGTCTGTAGTAGTATGGTCTTTATTTTGATACAGAACTCATAATAACAGTACAGGTTTTTCCCATTCATATTATATTTTTTAGGATTAATGAAAAAGTCCTTTTCTCTGTGACAGAGAATCTTGTGTCTTCTCAATGTGTAGTTTTGAAGAATATCGGTAACTATAAATAGGTTGTATTTTTGCTGTTAAATCTCTATAAAAACATACAAAATTTGAATAGTCTYATGTGGTTTTATTTGTCTTGCATTAGACCTTTGTACTTTACATTTTATGTAGATTATTGCCTGAGGTGTATCTTCACATTCTGGATAAATGTCAGTAAATGGGCAGAAGGTACTTAAAAAGGACACTGTGGTACTGGAATTCATATTCCAGATCTATTTTCTGGTATAACTGATATTTAGCTCCATCAGATGTGGTTTCCAGACTAAATGTGTGTTTCCTGTCATCTCRTGTTAGTGTAATTCTGAAGTTCCCAGTACCACTGAAAACATGGACATATTGACCTAATGTCTTGAAAATGTTTTAATTACAGGTCAGAATTTTAAAAACTGCAACAAGCAAATCCTTACTGCATCACTTTGACTCTTGTATGGAATAAGAGCAGAAATTATGGAGGAACACTCTAAAAGTCAATTTTGAATGCATTTATTTAGCACCTGAACTACAGTGATCCTTGTCTCCCTGAATGGTAACTTCTTCAGGATAGTTATGTGCTAAAAGCCGTCTTTTTTATTCTAAGTGTTTGGGGGGAAAAAAACCCCAAACCTGGTGCAGAACCTGGTGCAGATTAATGCAAGAGTAGAGTTTGTAAATTTTTAGCAATTTCAAATGAGTGTCTTGGTTTGTATATAATGCCACTTAGGAGTCATGGAAGTTCAGTGTCTTCTACCAGTGTTCAGTGAATGTGGTTTATTGTGACTATTACAAAGACATGAAGCTGAAAGAATCAGAAATTAAGTGGAAAACGTGATATCCAGATAAATACCTGGTTTTAGATAGGAGGTTTTGGGTGTAGGACAGRAAGGGCTTCTGTGGAGATGATGAAGTAAATCTTTCTGAAAGCTTTCATTCCTCATGTCCTGCTCTCCATTTTCAGGCAGTGGTTGATGGCTAATAAGAAAAACTGAAGCAAGTGGTTATTTAGAGGCTGAACAGTTTAAATACCTGCAAGTTTTGGGTTATAGGCTTAAATTTTTATCTATCCTGTTCCTATATAACTTTTGTGTTCTTTCCACCATGTAAGTTTCCTAAGACAGGAGTTTGTTGCTTGCCAGCATTGTGTAGCTGGTGCTGGGATACAAGTCTTGTATTTGAGCAGACTTCTGTGTCTTTGTTTTTTTTAATAAAAGTCTTAAAACCAAAACCCCACAAAAATATAATCAAACAAGCAAAAGCACAAAAAACTTCGTGTGTCTGGATCTGGTTTTCTGGATTTGTATTAAAGCAGACRCAAGAGAGACAGCTGTGATTCCCCAGGTGTGTTGTAGCTTTCCAAGCATCTCCTTGCAAATCTCAGCAGTTCATGCACCTTTCAGCACATCAGAGGAATGTCTTGTTGGAGGGAGTTGACACAGGGAACCATGTACAGAAGAGAAAGTTTCAGAGGTGACAGGAAAACCACAGAAACTGATTCTCTTCAGATCTGACAGTGCTTGAAATGTGGAGATCCAGCTCAGTGGTGGTGTCAGTGGTTCATGGATTGAGAMGACAATGGAGAATAGTTTCTGAAATCTGGTCTGCAGGGTCTGAATGCAGCTTCTGTCAAGTAAAAATCAGAATGGAAGAGGTAAATATCAAATGTTGAAAGCAACAGGCTTTGTTACAGATTTAATGATTCACTTGCATTAGTGTGAATTCTGGGTGCATTTAAATGTTCTTCAGCTCTGCAACAGTCCATGGCGGAACTGGCAAAACTCTTCTGCATTGAATTTTCTTTTTTGCTTATGACTTCATGACTTTTTTTGAACCCTCCAATTTTCTGTATTGTTCCTCTGCCCCTTTTTATCATGCTCAATGAAGAAGGGGCATGTGGAAGAAGTTTAAGTAATTTTTGTTAGCTTCCTGTTGCATAAAAGTATTAGCTTTTGTTTCCCTTCTGGGAAGGGGACCTGACAAGCACTCCACTTTGTTTTATTTTGCTGCAGGGTTCCAACTSGATGAGAGTGTAATATAGGTCAGTTTAAAGTTAATCCTCAAGGTTAATGTTGACCCTTTCCCTGCCCATGGAACTGTAATTTAACTCATTTTAAGACCCCAGACTGATTTCCTTCCTTTTACCCAAAAGTGTATAAGCAAAACCTGTGCATCAATATCTTGCAGCCACTGCTGCTGCTCCAGGTACACTGAACAATAAATTTAGGAGCATTTAGCCAGTGTATGTGTCAAGAGTCTTTAAATGAGGCACTTGTTGCCTCAGCAGAGATAGAAGGACTGAGCTGAAGCTCTTCCAGTGCTTGGGACAATGAGAAAGGGGTCAGAGGGCTCTGCTGACTCTGAGCTGCTCCTGCTTCCTGCTGCCATGCTCAGGCCTTGCATTGTTTACCCGCACAGAAAAATGTGCAATTCCTGCTTTTGTTTTAGTTTGGTTTGGAGAAGGGCAGAGGCAGCAGAATATCTGAGCCTCTAAAGTGTCTTTGGAAGGCAGAGATAATTTTTCCTGTAGTCCCATTGAAGTTCATAGGAAGGATTTGAAGCAGCAGATGATTTCTTTTTCTTTTTTTTTTTTTTTTTTTTTTTTTTTTTTTTTTTTTTTTTTTTTTTTTTTTTTCCTGTTTTCTTGCTGCAAATAATTAGGTTTCAAGGGGGTATCAGTTTAGTTGAGCAGAGGCTCAGAATGAATTAAATGATGTATTTTGCAGCTGTGAATGCACCTCTAACCAGGTATCCACYTCCTTTCCCAGGCCTTAGGCACTGCCTGGAATGTTTACTGATACAATCTATGGGATTTACAGTAGCCAGTAAGGTCTCTGCTCCATCAGCATTTAATTGGTAATTTTCCAGCAGTGCATCCAAGATTACTGCTATTGAAGGTACTAGAGAGAGACTTGGAAATCCCAATGTCTGAGTTACACCCAGTGGTGGAGATTTACATCAATCAATACCCGTTTCATCCTGTCTCTTGTAGGTTTTATGTTCAGCATGAATGCTGAGGCAAGTTTGTTCTCAGTAATACTCTGCAGCTTTGAGATTCAGAAATTCTGTGATCTTCAAAAGAGAATTTCCTCTTAGTGATTTCAGGCAATCTTTTAAATTCTYTTTCTGTGAAAGATAGCGTGAAAACATAAAATCTGCCACCATTTTCATATTTGCACATAGCTATCTGCTCTTGATTTCTTTTTTCTTTGAACTGGCCAGTTCTAATTCTTTTTTTGAACTGGGCAGTTCTAATCTTTCCCCCTCAGAGGGAAAAACAGTCTGTGTTCTSGTTTAGAATGCTGGAATTTTTATTGCCCGCTTTCTTCAAGTAAAGGTTAATACAGAAATAAGAAAAAATAAAGTTAGTGTTTAAAAGAGTACAGTTCCTTTTTATTTTTGGTTAACCAACCAAGTTGTTTACCACTTTTTTCCCCCTRCTGTTTCTAATACACTTTTCAAGCAGAAATTCCTTTTGCTGGTGGCTGAATGCTCTTGTGGTTCTTTTGTGCCTGGGTGTACCTCAGGTTTTAGCAGTCTGGTCCTCTGTCCCCTTTGCTACTTTRCTGATGCTGTTGTAGTGGAAGCTGTTTAAAGGTAGAGATAACTGTTCTTTGGATTTCACAGTCTAGGCACAAAAGTGATATAAATAGGTACTTTCATAATTTAGTTTKTGGACCTAACTTTTTGTAAAGCGGTAAACTTCGTACTTCAATTTTGTATTAGTCCTTACTTCTTTTTCTTCACCTTTTACCCCAACAAGWTCCAGAGTCTGATGGGGGTATTCTTGTGTTTTTGCCACTGTCTAGGACCCTTCAAACCTGATTATGCTGATTTTGTCAACCAGTGGTACATAGAGGTGTAACCACTGATACAACCACAATATCAGAGGTTGAGAMAAATTTTATTCCTACTTCAAATGGCTTCTTCTTTTCCTTTTAATGGCAGAACTAATTCAGGTGCCGTACTGTTATTTCGCTTTAATATAAGGACAGTGAACCCTGGCACAAAAATCAGTTCTGAGGTGCTTCCTGTGGAGGGATTTGAAGTGCCCATCGCAAGGAGAAACAGATACCATGATGTTGGATCCAAGTTGTTCATCTAAGTTGCCATTTTACAGCTTGGAATGAGCCTTGGCGTGGCCATTGCAGTTATTTTGTGTTTGTCAGTGTGCTTGGTACCCCTCATGATGCCTGACTCAGAACAGCATTTGCTAAATAAAATGCATTTTCATATACAGGTATGGCCCAAAAAAWGGCTGATACATTATATGTATATAGAATTGTACCTCCCAAGTAACGAGCCACAAATTTGAGAGTTTCAATCTCTTGAGTTCCGTTTTTAATTGTATCAAAAGCTATTTAATATTGCTACATTTTAAACTTGTTTTATAATGCCGACTTTCACCCAGGAAACCTTCACAGACTTCTGACATGTGCTGGTCTCTCGTTCTCAGTGAAGCTCTTTGCAAATGTTACAAATTACAGTTTCAGTTCTTACTCTGGTGTTAACAGCTCCATTATGGGAACACTGTTAATTAATGGCTAAAGAAGTAATTCTGAATTTTTATCAGCTCTCATTTTCTATTTCAGGCTTAAGTACTATATCCTAGAGGCTTCTAGATTTCAGTTAGTTTATTAATTATCTTGTCATTTCCACTTCAGTTTGTATAAATCACAAAGCCAGCTGTTTTCTGCACTTGATCAGCTCTGCAGCCTCTGTTCCTACTCYGTGTTTAGTGGATTCTGAATTTTATTGTTCCAATGTTTTGCTCAAAAGATGCTTTTAAAATCCTACAAGAGCTGAGTGAACTAGGGTGTGCAGGTTATTGATTGATGGGTGCTCAGTTTGTGATTAACCTTCTTCTGCTGGTGCAGGCAAAGAAATGTTCTGCTGTGGTATAGCAGGGGGTTATTTTTTTTTTACTCCTGGATTCAGCATTGGCAGGATTTAATTAGAATTCTGTGTTCAGTTTTGGACATGGGACGTTGAGGATGGGTTTTCCTCTTTTAGATGCTTTTAGTAGCAGATGCCTGAGAAAATGACATCCAAGAACTCAACARATTAAGATGTTAAGACTACAAAGAGATGAGAAGTTAAGTTATTCCCATGCATTAGGCTACTACAAGGATRAAGATGATAAAGGATTACAGGGACTAAAATGAGAATTAGTTGACTTAAATAATAGGACCAAAGACTTGGGTTGCTACTTGGGGAGGAAGACTCCTTATTCCAAGAATAACAAACCATTGGAACAGATTAGGGAAAGGACTCGTTCCTGACAGCCCTTAAGAACAAATTAGACATCAGTCAGAAAGGGGATGCTGTTCATTCCTACCTCAGGAGTGGCAGCATAACAAGGTGACCTCTTGAATCCTATCCAGCACTGATTTTAGTGATGAAAACAGGTAAAGAATGTGAGGTTGTTATTTGCAGGATTATGGTGATAATCAAAAGGTAGCTGACAGTAACCCCAGCACCTGAGAGTTCTCTCTGAGCTCRTGTGCTCTCTGTTATCTCTGCTATTGCCCGCGATTGTGCAGCTTTGATGGGAATCTGTTGCAGGCAAAGCAGGTTATGTTTCCTTTGTGGAAGGCTGGAAAAAGTATRGAAAACAAAGCTATAAACTGGTTACTTAGCCAATTACAACAATTAGTTTAGTTATGATTTTAGCCAATTTTAAGGAAAACATGCGAGGCTTTTAAACTGTACAAASGAGTTGATAAAGTGGCCTTAGGGTGGCTTTTCTTATATCTTTTAGTATTGCCCCTTAATTAATTGCAATATATTATTATATATTAATAAGATGAGCTTTATTTTTGGGATTATAGGAACCTCTGTTGACTGTTTKGTTTTTCTGTCAGTCTTTCACTCTTTGGTATGATAATTTATATTTGATGATTTACTGCTGGGCTTTGTCTTAATCAGGACTCACATGAATCTGTTCAAAGCAAGTCARAATGTTTCTCAGCATTTTGTCCTGGAAGGAATAAGTTGCTACTGAGATTAGGAAGCAGAATTAAGTAATCTTTAGTCAAATAAGTTYAGATTTATGTGGTTTTCTTGCTTAATATTGCTTTTGTAAATTGTGGGATTTTGACTGGTGGCAGGGTGAAATCTCCTCCAAGAAAGATTGCACTGTTACTATACTCCTTAATACATATGCACAGAAAATGTTTTACACATAATAATCAGTGGTTATCAGGAAAAATCAATCCATTTCCCTAAGTGAACAATACTGTTTTTATTTTGCCCGCATGTTTTGATATGGTTTGAGTATTGAAGCTTGTAAGAGAAATAGTGGAAAAAAGTGTATGGTATGTGGTTCTCTGGGGGAATATTCTGACTCGGTCTCTTCTTGAACATTTTGTGAATATTAGATTGAGTTTAGTACCTTTGGGTTGTGGATGGAAAAAATCTATCAGTCATGACCTATGTAAAACTTAGTCAAAGAATGGAGTCAAAAGAAGGAGTGGGATGTTACACTGAATTCAMTTCTGTTCCATTTCCTGCCTGGAGTCCCCGACAGTATCTCATTTGTATGAGAAATCGAGCTTTAGTAGTCTGGAAATCTGCTACCTACATGAATTTATTGAACAACCAAGTGRATTTTTTTAGACGATTAGGCCCCTTTAGAAGAAGCTGGTGTGCAGCACACGATTAATCCTCAGATGGGGATTTAAATGAAGCAAAAGTTTAGTTGTGTCATAGGCTCTGAGCCCCTGCTTGTTCAGCCTCAGTGAAGGGGGGGTTTCTTTGTGTGACGGCAGCACTTCTCGTCTCACACTGTGCTGGGGCTTTCAACAGCCAGTGTTAGGCCTTGCTCTCCTTTCATCAGAAGAGGAGAGGGGAATTCTTCAAGACAGGAGTGTGTAATGTTGGCTTCATTTTACAGCYAAGTCAGCTTTTTCTTCTCTTAAAGGCAAATAAAACCTTTAAACTGTTTCACAATCTGAAGAKAGTATCGAACAGATACTTAGCTCCCTTCATAGGAAACAAATTTTGGAGTTCTATAATATATTTATCTGTGTGACTTTTTTGGTACTAAATGGGAATTTCATAGAAGTTCTTTCTTTCAAAAGCCTTTGTTACCTGTGTTGAAATAGATACTGAGTCCCAGTATTTTCAAGTGGGAGTAGGAACATTGGTCATATTATGCCAARGAAGAGATCATAGAGTGAAAGTACAAAAAAGGTGAGGACTGCACAAGTTGTGAAAATAAATGTACATAAAACACATTTCCTTTAATACCTTGCTCTTAAAGTTGAGAGAAGTAGAAAAACAAGGCAAGACCTTGTGGGTAGCTGGGTCAAGATCAGTTTTGGAAAGGCAAGATGAAAGTGGTGAGTTAGAGAAGGGATTTGGAGCACAGTCAAAATGAAGTGGGGAGGGGGGGAGTGGTGCCCATGTGCATATAATGTGAGTGCTTAATGCACAGCTGTCGCTTGAAATACGATAGGTTTTTGGACTGAGTCTGTGTTACAGCAGTTTGAAGTGTAAAGTTGAACTTGTGTTCTGTGCTGTCAAAGCTTTGTCTTTTTGGCTGATTTTATTTGATGGCTCACGTGAATAGGAGGTGATGGTTAGTATARACTTTTTCTTTTTTCTTTTTTTTCTYTTGTGTGTGTGTGTTTTTAGTATGATATGGAATTGAGATCTTACTGAAGTTTGCACTTCTTTTCCCAATTAGTTACAACAATCTGGTTAAAATTTTCTGCAGAAATACTGGTGGTGCAGCTGACAGTGGCCATAGGGATATGTTTTGGTGCTTAAGCTCTSTCTTGGGGTCCAGTGAGCTGTCCAAATTTTGCTTTATTGACTATGTTCTTCTGGTGGCGTAGCCACTAAGCAATGGTAAGATGAAGTAAGTGCTTGTATGCCARTCATCCCCAAACAAGACTATTAAATGCTCACAGCATTGGCTGTGCAAACAGTGCTTTTGAGTTCGTCTAGAATTCAGTAACTGCCTTAGGACTTCTCCTGAAGGSCAGTGGTCATTTGCTGATAGATTGTACACAAGGCTCTATTGTCATCATTCTTGTGCATGGCTGTTGTTTTTGGTGCTGCTGCTTAAAGTGTTCCAGGCAGGTCTGCTGCCCTCACTGCTTTGAGGTGTAAGGGAGTGGTGAGACAATCTRTGGTTCAATGTATATMCAAACTGGAAGGGATCCACAAGAATCATKGAGTCCAGCTAGGGCCTGATGCCRTGACTGCTTCCTTGTGGAGCCTGTTCAGTGACTGACCACCCTCCCTGTCCACTGTGAATTCCCCTCCTGCCGCTTCATCCCATCTTTTTGTGTCCTTAATATGTCTGTTTATCCAGACTACATTTTTTTCAAAATGCCAATGGAATGCTTCACTTCTATCTTGTTAAAAAATTAAAGCTTAGATCTTTTCTGCCTGCTTAAAAGAGGTGGCTGGAGATTAATTCCCTATGAACAGTGTACAGTTCACTGATGGAAATTTGTTTGTGGTTGCTCAGTGACTGCCAAAGTTCACTTGATTCGGTTGTTTGTGCGAGATACAGGAGAGTACAGCTACAGGAATAATAACATTGTGGATAACTTGGCTATAATTGTCTCATCTCTGCTAAAGAAGATATTACTTGTGTCCAGCAGATGCTGTTCCTGTTCTTTCCCTGCACTGACAGAGCTCTTCAGGTCTTTCCTGTGATCTTTGTGGAGTTTTCCTTTGACTCACTGTRGAGCCAAAGGGGCATCATCAGAGACCAGATTAAATGTTTGTAAGGATAGAAATGTTACATTGCATAAAATTGTTTATTTGCTTTGTTGCTGTGGATCAGAGTTAGGAGAGGGAAGTGAAACAAATAATGTCGCTCTTTAGTGGTTCATCTTTGGCTTTGTGGAGATTGAGGTCMTTGAGGTCATTGCTGTGTTGAAGTGGAGTGGAGAATCTGAGAAAAGATTGGAAGGAGAGGTGTTAGTGTGAGAAAAAAGTGAAGAGGACAAATTGCAAAAGCTATGAAAAATCTTCCTTCCTTGGTTTATTTCTTTTCATTGAGATTTGGGGGTTTTGGAGTTGGTTTTTTGGTTAAAGAAACCATTTTGTAAGCTACATCCTTTTTTTTTTTTTTTTAACAAAATTTGGAATAAAAGCACAAATCTTCAACCCAAACAATTTTTTACGTTTAATCTCCTTTTGACCACTTTACAAGCCTTCAGCATTTATCCCTATTAGAAGGAGACTAATTGGTTCTTTAAAAAGTTACAACTGGTTGAACTTGAGTTTAGCATAGGAGAGTTCTTGTCACCACTTGCTTCCTAAGTAATTGATGAATGAAGTAAATCAGTAAGTAACCTGTGAAAACAAATACTGGGAAGGTGTGCCTGGAAATGGCTGCTGGTGTAAGGGAGAAGAAATGATCCAGTGTTTGGATTGTCCCTGACTACATTACTCGTAGCAGCTAATGAGCAAACGAGAGGCCCTTTATCTGTCCTCTGGGATTGCCTTCCAACATCAAATCAAATCACAGTGCCATGCATTTGTACACTGAATTTTACACACATGGGTGATYCTATTGAAAATCAGTGGGATAACTTGTGTGGAAAATTTAACATGCCCGTAAGTGTTTGCATTATTGATGCCTCAGCAATTAAAATAATATTTTTCTAGTATTTTGTGCTCTTTTTTTTGATGCTGCATCTAAATCCCATGATATTACACAATTATTTTAATGAATATTTTAAGGGTGCTCTTGATGTAGCTTTGCAGAGTAGGGGAAGGTCACTACTACTGGCCTTGGAAATTAAAAGTAGCTTTTGCCTTMTCAGAAAACATCTTTAGTTAAATCAATAAACTGCATGGGTTTCTCAGTCTGAGAARCAGTCTAATGAGCAATTTGCCTTTTCATAAAGGTCTTGTCATTATATCATTCCCATTGTGTTAATCATCAGTGTTTTTACAAATTGTTCCAAATCATGACTAATTCCATAAAACCATTCAGAGCAGGTAGGATTCTGAGGGAAGATGTCTTTTGCCACTCAGTCTGGCAGAGATGGTGGGACAGGCTGACTTAGCAGACTCTGTGTTAACTGGAAAATCAGTATTTGGAGGCAGTGCCATTCCTCTTACTTAACACCATAAAAGCAGTTCAAGTTTTCACTGATTTTTCTCCCAGTGGTGTGGCTGTGTGTTTCAGGTAAATGTCTGTGATTTTTTTTTTGGTTTTCATATTGAAATTAAAATATTTTRCTTTTCTTTCACCTCCAGTTTATTACCGCTTAGATGTGCAGAGATTATTTGTTACTTTTTCTCACTGGATTCTTTTGTGTAAATCTTTTGGTGGTCTTTATGTGGAAAATTAAGTATCTAAGGTGAATAAAGTTTGGCAAAAAGTTCTTAGAAATCTAATTTTAACTGCATAATATATAACCTTGGGCTTTTTCCTGGTACTGTCTTTGTCCCTATAGTATACATTTGTTTGAAAGAGAAAGAGGAAAAACAATAGCAAAGTAGTAAACTCAACTCTCTACATTGCTTGGGTCTGAAATTGTTTCAGATCAATTATTTTGTTTAAGGGACAAACCCACAAATTTCTGTGTATATACAGATATTACTCAATACACATGTAATATTTGTTACTTCAGCTGACAACTGGCTCGGCTGCCCTGTGATGCACATGCCCTGAGGAAATAAATGCTTTTCACTAGTTCCTCCCACACACTTTTATTTTCCAGGGAAGCACTTTCTAATTCTAGATCTGGATGCTGCTGATGTTTTGAATCACTCATCAGAGTTTTCAGCACTCACTTGTTTTTGCCATTAAATGTACATTATCAATAATAAAGGTTCATTTCAAAATTCTTTAACCCTCTTTCTTCAAAATAACAAATCCATATGAGTTGTGAAATTTTTCATTTGCTTTCTTGRGACCAACAGGATTTCTGTCAACTTGTTTTGTAAGGTGTCTGTTTTGAGTTCAAATGTAAGTCCCTGACTTCTTGTGCAAACTRATTTTGTGTTCTGTTTTAGGGTGGGTTTGTTTGTTTGTTTGTTCTTTTCCTAAGGACTTCCAGCTAAATAATCTGCACCTGTAAAATAGGACATGTACTGCAGCTGGTTCCTTAGGGAGGTTATCTTSTCTTCATATCAAGAATATCAGTTATTTTCCTCTTTAAGTTTTTCGGATGTTTGACTACTTTGACAATAGTTAAGATAATGTCCTAATGAATTCTAAATGTTTGTTTCAGATTTCATGTTTCATCCTGTATTGAGCACCTGCTGCTGAGAGCTGGAAAGTCTACTTAGGGTATGTACAACAGCTAATGATTTCGATTTCACACAGAGTTTTATTCTGGGTAAAGCAGGTCAAGATGAGGTTTTGTTGTTGTTCTTTCCTTGTAATTATTGTTGAAAATCTTGATTGTTTGACAGTGGGTGTTAAGATGGAATTTCTTGGTTTGTTTTTCCCTTGAGCCTCCTGGGACTGACCTTTTTCTGACAGCCTGTTCATGGTCCTTCCATTCAGCCTGAGGGTACAGAGGTGGGCASATCTGTGCAGCAAATAACTTACAATGCATGGAAGGAGTTGGCAAGGTGTTTTCTCACTACCAAAACCACTTGGCTGGAAGTTGCTTGAGCAGACCCACGTGTTGCCTTTGGAACAAGATGTTAATAATTCTCTATTTTCAYGTTCTGCTTTTCTGTAGTACAGAAAATATCTGTCTTAATAAAGCAGACTCTGCTGTAGGGGCACTTGGTCTAATCTGAAAAGGTTTAGCTGAAAGCAGGAGTAGGGAAGTTACAGTCACAGTGTTCTTTGTGTTACAGGAATTTATTTCTGGTCTCCATAGTTTTTGATTTCTTGTGACACCCCCCCACCTCCCATCTCCCAGGGTGAATGGTTGTGGTGAAAAACTTCAGTGTTATTCCTCAGTGTAGTTGTTTGGGATTTTTTTAGATATTTCTGACTTCTGCTTTTATTGCTGCTCATATATATGGGTGTTTGGAATAGTCTTACATTTGAGTGTGGCTAGAATAACTTGTTGGATCTTTTTTTTTGTTTGTGGTTTAGTTTCTTCCCTTTCTACAATTTTCCCTGTGGCTGGTGGTTTAAGAGGCTGTATGACTTTTTTTTTCCCTATTGCTTTGGCTTAGGCAGGTAACAAAATTCATCCCCTGCTACCTCAAGACTACTTTTCAATCTAACTTTTGGATGTAGTTATCCGTATTTAAAACTTTGATATCACCTGGTTGAGAGTCATTAATGTTCTTGCCTGGACTGTGATACATTTGAGAACAAAGGAAATGTGACTGCCTGCATTTTGTATGGAGCAGGCCCCTAATGGGAATTCACACTGTGACCTTGTGTCCATATTTTCATCTTCAGGAATCAGCAGAGGGTCACTTAGTATCTCCTGACCATCTGAATTTGCAGTGGTAGATATCTTTATTCTTAACTAGATCACTTCTGGATGTTGTCAGCCTTTCTTAAACTTCCTTTTTTGTATTTATGGTGAATAGTTATTTCTCCTATCCAATTTCTCCCTTTCCTTTTCTGGTATGGAATAATGGTTTGTATTGTGCAGTTAGTTTTTTCTAAGGAGCTCCATCTACTCTCACCAAACCAAAGAACAAGTTTGAATGGTTTAAAAAACAGTAGTCTTCTGTTTTGTCACTTAAATTGGAAAAAAACCAAAGTATTTCAGTTGGAACCAGTACTGATATGTTTATTAGTTAAAACCAAAATTTGTAGCCTTATGGTTCRTGTTAATTCTGACTAATGATTCAGATGGAAATACAGACACTTGAACAGTATTTTCTGGACATGGAAAACATTCCATGTGTGTGGGAAATCCAGTAAACAAGGAGTTGGGGGGGGTGGGAGCAAAACATTCAATCATGTATAAAGGCCTGCATATCAGATCTGTGATTTCAGGGGGGGTTTAATGCTTCCTTTAATTTTATTTGACCTTTTGAAAAGAACAGCTCTGACTGTTGTGATGTCACAAGCAAAAAAGTGCACTTGTGTGTTTTATGAACTGAAGCCATTTGCTCCCTGGAATACATGGTTCCRAGTGAGTCATATCCTGGTAAAACCATGACAACAAAGTATTTATTAGTTTGTTAGGTAAATATCTTGCAGTACCTGCCTAGATAAGGCTTTATAGAAAACCAGCCCAGTGAATAACAAGGCTGTGAAATATAATGTAGAGTAAGAGGAAATAGTGRAAAATCTTAAATGGAAATGGCAAGTACTTCTGACTTCTCAGGCGTACATTGAAGTCTGATTTTTTTTTTTTTTTTTCCTATCTGGGGATTTGGTAGGAAGAAGGAATTAGTGGTGCTTACTCTTTGAAAGTGGTATTGTATATGCAAATACTGAAATGACAGTTCCAGTGGAAGTGACAAAAAAAATGTACCACATTTCTTGCTTATCCAGCTGCTTATAAGCTGTTACTTTAAATTTTTTATTCATACTGCAAAAAGTCAAGCTGTTACTTGTACCATGGTAGTCTTTTTCTTCTGTGRTCAAATGCTTTCTTCCACAGAATCAAGACCTGTTTGGTCCCAAAATACCCTTGTCTATTCATGGCAGTCTTGAAGCCTTCCTCTTACAGGATGGAGCTTTCCTGTTAAGTGTGCTGTGGTAGTGCTGCCTTCACCCATTCATCTTATGGTTTTATTAATATTTGTATGGGATGGAGTTACAGAACTTAGGGTGAAAGGTTTCAGGTTTGGGTCTATGCTCTGACATGCCCATTTTTATTGTAACATTTAAAATTCACACTCAGGGCAGATCTCTCACTGATTTGAAGAGCACCTGAAATCATTTGCCAGTTCTGTATTTAACTCCCCGAGTATCAAGGCCATAAAAGAAAAGCAGGAAACTTGACAAGATAACTCTGCTAACATGATCCAGAATCCCTGAATGCCTGGAGGAAAGGAGGCTGAGGGGGGATCTTATCAATCTCTTCAACTCTCTGACAGGAGGTTGGAGCCATGTGGTGTCATCCTCTTCTCCCAGGTAACAAGGGATAGGATGAGAGGAAATRGCCTCAAATTGCATCAAGGRCAGTTTASATAGGATATTAGGAAAAACRCCTTCACAAAAGGGTRGTSAAGCRTTGGAACAGGCTGCCYRGAAAAGTGGTTCAGTAACCATCCCTGGAAACAGTCAAAAGGTGTGTAGATGTGATGATTGGTGACATGGTTTAGTGGTGACATTGGCAGTACTGGGTTGATGATTGGACTCAATGGTCTTAGAGGTCTTTTYCAACAAAAATAATTCYATGATTCTCAATTAGTGAGTGCAGAAGACACTTAATAGGAAAGGATTATGAGCAGCGGTTCTGTTTAGCTTTATAATTCTGACTTCTTCCCCAGGCCAGTGTTTGATCATATAATTGGTGCAGGCATTCTGTAGATAAAAACAGGTGTGATTTTGCATCTACTTATCGTGTGATTTCAAAGATGCTGGTCAGCCACTGATAGGAGGTTATGTCAGCACTTCCACCTAAGGAGCAGCTTCCAAAAGACGCTCTCCAGATTATATCTCTACTGCAAGTGACTTCAGGTGCTTTCCAACTTCATGGTTTTACTTCAGGTTGAATTAAACTAGTATTWGATGAGAAACCTTCTTGTATCCAGCATAACATTTGTTTAAATACAGTATTGCAGATGGAGAAATTAATGTTCCTTTTTATCTCTTATGGGTAGAAATACTTCCCTAGTGAAATCTCAAAGATCTGGGTTCTGGTATTATGCATGTAATTTTATTATAGTACATTTGGGGCTTTTCCCTTGATATAAAATTTGTTTCAAAAGAATTCACTTGGCACTTGAAGGTGTAAAGAATAACCACTCTGTTCTCAAGTGTAAAGCTAATTAATGGATGTTGCTCCTTGCCAGTAAGACCCACATGCTTATAGCTCCTCCTGGCTTCTGGAAGTGGAATTTTGCTGGGCTTCCCTGACTGGTTTGTTATTCTGGACTTCTGGGTCATTGGAGAAAGATTTACTTTGCCACCAAGGTTATGATAAACTTCAGCTTCTTCCAGGCAGTCTGGGCTCACATGTGCGTGAGTTCAGTACAGAACATCCTCTTCTCTCTCTGGGCACTTGCAAGGGCTCTGTGCTCTGTCTGTGCTGACAGGCACCACCAGGGTTTTAAAAGCAATGAACTTGGATGTAAGGGACACAAACCATTCCGTGTGGTGCCTGATGCCTTTCTGAGCTCTGTCCTGGCCTTTGCCCAGCATAGCTGATACTCCTCAGCCTGTCCCCAGAGCAACTGTTGTCTCTTACAGGGGACAAAGTGGRCTTGGGGAAATAAATTTCAGTGCTTGTAATATTCTCCTTCATTGTCTCATCCTTCTGTGGAGTTCAATAAAACTTCAGCCTGTCTGGATTTTCTTGGAGTATGTTATCAAGATGGAATGAAGTGGAGCTTTAGTTTTCCCTCTGGRGGTGCCAAAGGTCTTCTGTGTACCAAACAAATTATTTGTTTTGGTTGTTAGCCCTCTGGTAAATGTGAATAGGGAAACATAATGCAGAAAACAAAGTCTGACTCTGTAAATAGTACTGCTTTGTAATGCAGCTTGGATGGGCCTGTAGTAGCACATTSTRATGATGCCAGGGATAAYCATGCAGTGCTGTTGCTGCTCCTCCCTTCCAGGCTGTTTAAATGGCAGGTTGAAATAATGATATTCTAGTTATTATTTGAGGCARAGTTTGTAGCTCTTTGTTTTTGAGAACACTTAGCTTGCTCAGTGGTGATGYATAATTGGCCTTTGATTGTGCATCTTGATTAATGGGTTAATAAGAACTGTAATGGCTGTTATTTATTGCAGGAAATGCACCAAAATGTTTCATACTGGCCTAGGAAAGTTTTTCTAAAAGCAGCAGGATATTCTGAATCTTGGAACAAGATCATTCTTATACAAAATAAACAATGATGATGTGCTCCTCACTGCTAGATGGTAGATTCCTTAGCTTCCCAGTATGTCCAGATTTCAGATATTTAGTGAATCAACTTCCTATCAACCTTGCATATCCAAATATGTTACCTTGGTGTTGTGAAAAGAAAACCTGAAGAGAATTTTCTGAAAACATAARAAGACCAWAATTCAAACCAGACTGATYCAAATGTTACAAGGCTTGTCAATTTTTACCTGTAAAACTTAGGTCTTCTGTGCTTCCTGTTCTCTTTTGTGGCAATGTTTGTTACTGGTGTAGCATCTTGAGTTGTGGTTATGGGGCAGATTGTAATGAATTTCCTTACAAGAGAAGAAAAATTGGGGGATACAAATATACTGACATGTCATTAAATATTTGGAGAAAAAAAAAAAAAAAACCTGGCCAACTTGATAGGCAGCAGGACCAGCAAGTGACAASCCAGGGGCTGCCAAGGTTGGTTTGTGTGTGCTGTGGTAAGGGAAGGATCTGGGTTGTTTTCCTGGCAGGCATTCGTGGAGAGCTTCCTCTGAAGGGAAGTGGGCTCAAGTGCACTTCCTGAAACGTGTTTTAATTAGCAGTGCCTGGGAGGCAGGGAATTTCACTCCTGATATTTCAGCCTGGCCCTTATCAGCACTGTACAAAGTGAAACCATTACTTGTCTCCCTCATGTTTGGCACACCCTATTGACAAGTACCAACATAATATTGCTTTTTTATTTATTTTTCCCTTTACCTCAGTAGATGGAGTACAAATAGATTCAATAGAATCACAAAATRTTCTGACTTTGAAGGAACCCAATTTCTCTTTAAATTATTGAGTTTTTGGAAGAATGCAATGTTTTCATATGCTTGAGTTTCATGAAATCCATTTTCAATAACAAGAATTAGCAAACCCAGCAGTTTATTTGTTATAATTTTGTGYACTGCTCACACACACTGCTGTCTTGGGTATAAGTAGGTGACTATCAGAAGTGATGTGATTTCTTTTATTTYTTTCTGACCAGTAGCTGTGTACTTTCTTTTCCACGGCAAGAAGTAAAGCAGGCAACTTGAATTCCCTGTCAAGAGTTGAGATAAATGCAGCTTGGGCAACAGTTTTTTATTAAGGGAGACGAAGAGTACACAAGGAGGCAATAAGAGTCTGTAACTGCACCTGAAAATGAATGCATTAAATGAGATGAAATGTTCTGTATCAAGAGGGAGCTTTGATCACCTGGCAGGAGCTAATAGCTGTTCCAGGTGCCACTGAAATGCTGCCCTTTAACRAAAGTGGAAGCTTTATTGTTAACAGTCCACTCCCAACTGTGTTGTGGAAGGTGCAGTCTTTAAATTGCTAACCAGGTTTCCCATTAAAAAAAAAGGTCATTTCTTATTTTAGTATTTAGATTGCATAGAGCAAAAGGGCACATAAAAAGTCACGGTTGTCAACAGGACTCCAAGTTTGAAATTCCAGGTTATTTTTGTATGTATTGTAAGCAGGTGGCTGTTGTTGTCATTTCCCTCTTTCAGGATCAGTCTGCTCTGCTGAACTTTCAAGATAGAATGGTAAAAGCTTGGCAAAATTKTAGAGCTTTTAAGGTCCAAAGGACTTGGGATAGTTGTAATCATGGAGTTCTTCCTTCAGCCTATTCCTTAATTCTAAATCATCTCTGTTAAGAACAATATCCAAAAGGAATGGTTGTCTTTTGCTAATAGTAATAMATGAGTATTATACTTTCTTCTCTTTCTGGAAGTCTTTTTGTGTTGTGTTGCTAGTAGTAATATTCCTGCTAATCCAAACTGTATTGTATCCTAGTTATTTTAAACAGAACAATTCAGACAGTATTCCTGTGCCTTTAATGTGGCTGATGCTGGYTTTTATAAATCCCTCTACATAGAAATTTGCATTGGACTCTTAATATGGTGAATAATTTACCTTAYAAGCCTCTGCATAATAATTTTTGATTTGGAAAAGATCCCGAGCTAGGATGTTAATGTGGTGTTAGGGGATCTCCATTAATCCTTCTTTGATACCTTAAAAAAATTTCCTAGGCACAGGATATATTTGTATCCAGCCCGAGCCTTGTGCTTCTRCTCTGTGCTAAATCCCAGACAGACRTGACCGTAAATGAAGGTGGTTACTGAAAAGTGACTTTTGCATCTTTTTTTGGTGGGGACAGGTTTTTTTGGTGACTTTGTTTTTAATTTGAGGCTCCCTTTCTCTAGGAGCTCTGGTATGGATGTAAGTAGTCAATGAAGGATAGAACATTTGGTGATGCTGGTGAAATCTGGACTTCAGTTCAGAGTTTTCCTCTTGACAAGGTCTGAAGAGGAGCCAAGCCAAAGCTACCTGGAAGATTTTCTTGGGGGATGTGTGTGTATGTGTGCATGAACATATGTGGTGTGAAACTTTCACCAGCTACTCTTCAGCTTTTTGAAGGGAAGGGTTAATTTAGAGCTCTGTAGTAAATTCCAAGTTTGAATGACATAAAAAAATAAGGGGTTTGTGTTGCTTTTGATAATAAACACTTAGCTTTGAAGACATAACCTAATGCAGCTCTCCCCCCATAAAGGAGAAAGAAGGACATAAGGGAAACAGTAATTTACATTGCTTATTATCCTGATGGTCTCTGTTCATATATCCATATGTCCAACAAAACCTGCACAGAATGCTGCTGCCATCCCTGCAGTATCTGCATACCAGGAGTGTGAGAAATAAAGGTCAGAAGATGCTGGTTTTGCTTTTCTAACTAAAACTCCTGCTAAAGATACAAAGAAAATTTGTATCTGACATCCATATTCAGGGGAACATCACAAGTTGAAAAAGTAGCTGAAATGTACAGATACGGAGTTAATTTTTCTTTTGCTATCTAATGTTTTTCTGATGAGCGCTCTGCATCCCCTAATTTTTAGTGGTAAAGAACGACTGTTGTACTCAACTGGATGGTTCTGCAAAGTAATTTCATTCAAATTCCTCACCTGGTTTATATTTTWAAAGAAAACATTTCAACCCCTCAATCTGCATCTGGACTGTAAAATACTTTTGTCAGAAAACAGGCATAATTTCTGTTACTTTAGTGAGCTAGATGGAGTTTAAATTGGTTGCTTTTGTATGTACCTCTTTTTTTCCTATTTTTCAAAGTARTTTTTCAAGAGAAATAAGGGTGAACCTGTAGACATTTGACAAGCAGTTTGTAGGAAGGACACAAAGTTGGCCTCAAACTGTAACATTTTTATAGTTACTTCTAGAAGATGACAGAAACTGAACCAAAGGCTKGTTGCTTTTGGGGTGGTAGAGCTATTATTCTTCTCAGGACTCTTAAGTGGCAGCAATGTAGAATTTCTGCAAATTGGCCCAATTCAGTTAATCCTGGTTTTCATGTCTTCAAGCATCCGTATTTTCTGTGTAGCTGATCTGATGACTAAATGAGGTCACACACAGTCTGTTCAGGAAATCYTGGTAACTTTTGCATTTTCTTATTTTTACAGTTCTCTTGTATCATTATAATTGCCTTAAATGTGTTTTGAAGCAAGGACATGTCTTGATTTGCCCACTGTATCTCAAATTTCTGAAGAATGCAGATATTTGAAGGAGGGATGGAGTCAGGGATGTRAACAGCCCAAGGACAAGAAAACCTCTCAAGTCCTATGATATATATTCCTTGTGGTAAAATGAGAAATGCAGGAAAAATACGGGTTTGGATGATGCAAATAATGATACACATGAACTATTTGTAACTTAAATGGGGTAGTTGTTCACAAATGTTTGTTAAAATCAGGAGGCATTAAAAGAAATTACATTGAAATATTAATCTATAATAGCTGAAGCTGTTGGTAGTACATGTTGGTATTTATTTCATTTTGTGGTTTATAATATGTATTTTGTACATAGCTTCTGATACATTTTTAACTCCTGCACTGACTGCAAATTAAATATTGATCTGTGCATTGCTGGGTTTTGAGCTTCAAAGCACTTCTGAGTTGTGGTTAATTGATCTCCAACTCCAAACTAACACATGGAGGTTCTGAGACCAAAGCATCTGAATTACAAATTACTGTATGTTCTACACATGTGGTTCATGTATTTAACCAGTTTCACAAACTTTAGATTAACTAGTTTTGTTGTGCAATTTGCTCTTTGAAATGCCTGTAAATATGAAGGGAAAATAAAGATAAAATAAGAAACAAGCTGCTGCTAGCAGGTTTTCTAATGCAAAAGTAATTTTATTTATGTAAAATATTTGAAAATTCCCTGCTCTTAGCGTTGACTGTGTCCATCTCATGTTACTCAGTTTCCCAAAGACCCCAAAAGACCTCAATTTTTCTGGAGCCTGCAGTCACAAATGTCAGTATTTAGACAGTAATCAGGGCTGCAAATCCAGTCCATGAATGTTCCCAATATAGGTTTCCACTTGCTTATTCTCACAACTTAATACAGGGGAATTAAATAAATTTCATCATCTGTCATGTTTTTCTTCAATGAGAGGATTTTGTCCCTAAAAATACATTTTTGTGGCTGCTGTCTGAGGCCACATGAGTTGTTTTTAATGTTTTATGCTATTTAAAACTATTTGGGTGTGTGTCCATTTGGTTCTTAATAATGTTACAGTTGGCTAGAGGACARTGGATGTAGCAAGTAGGCTCCAGTGACCCGCAGCTTTTAACAAGACAAAGGTGTCCATGATCTATATGGAAGGGAGCATCACTGAAACTGTTTTTTTTGGGGAAAAAAAAGTCTATCTGCTTACCCCCACTGCAAAACCCAACGTATTTGCATTTCAAATTACTACAGTTTTAGGGTTTGGAATAGAGGCCAAGGAGACACTAGGGAGTCAAGTCCTGTGGAACTTTAAGTCYTGGAAGAATAAATTCAGTCTTAATTTCTCAGTCTGTCTTGGTATTTTTGAACTTTGAGGAAGATAGGGAGGAGTCGGAACATTTTAATAGTAGTATTAACTTCTTCAAAAGCCAAACTTTTCAGAAATTGACATTTTGGATGTAGGACACTTCAGAAAGGTGAAACTCAGGGGTTTTGCATTCAAGTGCTTTAGAAAAAGCTTTTGGGTTGAATTGTGGCAAAGTCACTGATCTGCCCAGCCTCAAACCTGCACATCATGAWTTTTGGAGCACTGTCTAATTAATTTGTAGACTTCGGATTTTAGAACTGCAGGTAATTACCAGATGTGTTGACATTGTCACATCTGTCTGTAGACATTAGACAATGTCTTCATTAGAAAAGTCTGTGTGGGGAAAAACCTGAAATCCTTTTTGCTGTTGCTTTTTCTGAGGTGAAGCAGATGAGTGTTAGCTGGTACATTGTGGTCATACATCACTGGGCTAAGCCTTTTAGTGTCTGTTCTCTGTCAGAGGTAGTTTGGACCAGATGATGCCCTTGTTCCCTGCACAGAAACTCCCTTGGACAGGATTAGAGCACTGCAGGTCACCATCCCTGACATCCCACTTGCCCTTTCTCTGTGGCTGTGTTGTTAATGACAATATTGTCTGTTGTTACCTCAATTTCCTAAATAATGAGGCTTGTGCTGCTTGCCATCTCTCTCTTATCCTTTCCCCTGTTTTTTTTGGCCATGAGCTGGTTCCTGCCAAACTCTGCACAGAGGCAGAAGCTTCAAACCACAGCTGAACAGAGCTGCTTATTTCAGGCTACCAACAGCAGTGTTCACACCCAGGATCATGGAATAATCTAGGTTGGAAAAGACCTCTGAGATCACCAGTTGCAAAGGTGTTTTCTAACCTAGATGATCCTGTGAGTTCCCTGGAGACCTAATCCTTCCTAGGTCTGTTTTAGGGACCTGAGGAGTTGAGAGGTCAGAGTGGCCCAGTTTACCCCAAATTCTTCTAGAGGATTTCTGTGATTTTTTTCTYGTGGCTATAGAGACACGCTTCATAGGTTTCCTTCTGGCCTCGTGACTTTTGTCACTCTGTGATTCAGGAATTGGGGGGAAAAAGGAGATAAATGGATTTAGTTMAACTGCATTGATGTGGCAGCAGAGTTAACATCCCTGTCACTTGGGTTGAAAAGAATTCTTTTTGGTCCTTTGAGCTTCCTGTGGTTTGCTCTGAGCTTTTAGTGTCCTGTTAGTAAGTACTTCTGCATTCCTTCTGTGGGACTGCCGCAGACTAATACAATTAGAAATTATTCCAACTCCAATTGTGTAGCAAGTTGTTTGCATATGCAGCCTGAAATTTCTTTGTATTGTCACAAATGCTTAGTTTTCAGGATGACGAAATAAGTATTAACTGTACCAGAGCTGACACTGGAGCAAGTACACACTGAAGTTCTCTAATTTGATCTCTTTCTTTATATCAGGGAAAAAAGATGTGTTCAGAAGTTCGTGAAATATCAGCATCCCTGTGCAGTACCTGCCCRATTTAGTGCCAAAATTACTTTAATGTATTCAAGCAAATTAAAGTTCTAGTCTACTCTGAACCTCATCAGATCTTGAAGGACTTAAAAATGAGTCGCTTTAATAATTATTAGAAATTTGAATAAGATTTTTAATTTGGACCATWTTCTTTCTCATTTATGCCTCAAGCTTGAACTCAAATTATATTTTTTAGGGTGAGTCTTATGGTATGTTCAGGAGCAATTTGGAGAGGGAAGACTGGGGAACTGGAGACCTTGATGAACTCAATGTTTTTTCAATATTTTAATTTAAAAATTTTAATAAGCATTGCATATGTATTCTGCACATTATGTGAGACAGAAGATATAGTTACAATGTRTGCTAAATAATTGAATGTGCTCAGAGTTCCTGACACTTCATACATGATAAATTGGAAACTAGATCATAGAGTAATTAAAAAATGTTCATCTTCTTCATGTTACTGAGGTTGGAAGTGCGTGAAGCAACTGTCAGTTCAGCTCTGGATCATCATTGTGATGAGGTTCAGTTCTTTGTTCTCACTCTGGTGGGATTCAGTGCCATCTGAGTTYGTCCAAGTTTGGATCAGAAGCAGGGAAAGCTGGATAGGTTTCTTTTTGCTGCCTTTCTTGCTTCCRTGCCCAATGAATGATCAGAAATATATATGCTTTTTAGAGAATAATCCTCAGTTAATGTGTCCTTGTATGAAATAACAGAAGAGGTGAGCTGGTTCTTTTTCATTCTTGTGAAATGGTGGACCAACAAATAAACTACATTATCAGTGAAGAATTTTGAAAGCTTAACAATGCTTTTCTTAGTTTAGGCTTTATTACTGTCGTCCTTTCTTATGGATTATGTT
Organism: Malurus melanocephalus; assembly: GCF_030028575.1. NCBI lineage: Eukaryota > Metazoa > Chordata > Aves > Passeriformes > Maluridae > Malurus > Malurus melanocephalus. The sequence continues at coordinate 236,284 of NW_026623336.1, forward strand.
GTGGTACAGAAGATTTACGTTTTTCTGCCTCCCAGCTCTCACTGCTGAGGCAAAAGCCACATTTATCCTGTACACTTCTTTGTGGTCTTGAATTCTTATCTTTATGCAGAAAATATTTGTTCACTGAGTCCAGCCTAGACAGGCTGTAGCAAATACGCTTATATAATTACGATATTTGTGGCCCTTTTCTGTTTATTCTTAAAGGACTGCATCATGATTTCCTTTATGCTCCAGCTAGCTTGGTTTGCTGATAAGAATTGTTATACATCAGCAGGGTAGGTATTCACCATTAGTATTGCATTTTATATATCAACAAAGCAAGTTGTAGTAAGATGTAATTGTACAAGTGTATACACGATGTAATCCCTTGACATAAATGGAAAAAGCTGTTACTGAAATATTTGTACTTTGTAGCTCTGTTTCTTAATATCAGCAGGAATAGTAAATTTCAGACTGTTTTAACAGTAGATGCATTTTGTATTTGATTTTCCTTTTCTAAGAAGTCATGTCTAGCTACAAAATCATGATACCTTTAAAATCCGTTTCAAATAAACTTGTAATACTCTACTTAAATACTTACAAGGCAAGTCAGGGTTTCTAAGGGACTTAGTGATTCTTAGCTAAGAAAGTAATGAGCGTGCTTTGTGAGCAGTGTGCTGTCAGGATTCCTCTGCCCACAGCTGCCCTTAAAATTGGCTTGTTAGTTATTTATGAGGAAAATTGGTTTGACAGCCCTGAAGGCAGAAGTGTTCCATTCACAGAACAAGTAGTGCTGCCATGCCATAGCCCTGGCCATGGGATGAGAGGAGCTGCTTCTTRGAGGAGACCATTTGGGTATGTCCAGCTCTGTGGCTGAACTGTGGATTTATCTTCTGTAATGGTTTTACTTTGGMGCTTCAGACTGTCTGCATGGACCTCTAAACATCCTTATACAGCAGATTTCAGTTGCTGTCTTTCCACGTTCTGTGGATAACTAGTTTAAATTGACTTTTGGGTAGGGGTGCAAGCTGTTTGTTATCTCATCCAGGATGTCAAGGACCTGGATCTGGAATAGGTTCTGTTTTGAAACTTTTTCCAACCTGGGTTTGGCTGGGAGCCTGCACACCTGGCAGTGTGAAGTGTAAATCAATCAGAACAGTCTTTGCTGTCGTCGTTCCTTCTCTCTCGTGTCCATGAAGTTTGTCAGCATTGTACAAAACAGTATTTTAGAAGATCTGACTTTAAAAATCTCAGTCATRGCTTGTGTAGGAAGCGTGACTCGGGCTAGCTGCTGGGGGGTAATTGCAGCATTAACTAAAACCCACAGCTTTTAGACTTAGCGTTTATAGCATATCTAATATTTATCTGCCACCCAAGATGTAATGAATCTTAAATCTTTCTGCAAGTATTTCTGGTGGTCTTAATCTGTTTCATGCCAGAGGCAGGGAGAAATAATGCTTTCAATTTTGTCAAATTAAGTTTTTACTGTGCATTAAATTGATTAAATAGAGCAGCAGATTAAGGCGAAAAATACTATCTTAAATTGCAATTCAGGCCTGATAGAATCTTAATGATGCCGAGCTGAAATTTTTCCGTGGTTTTGTGGAAATGAGAATCCATTAATCATACACACTCGACTTCGCATGGTGTCGAATTGGAAACAAACTGTTTGCCTGGTTCCCTTTGCCGAGATGAATAATGGCCGAGCTGGGAAGGTGCAGCCAACGGGATGTGGAAGCTGCACGTGTGTTGTGTTCTGTCAAACCAACTGGCTCTCCTGTTTGATCAGGTTCTTGCAGAGAACAGACGTGTTGGAGGGTTTCGTGACGCTGTCTTTTGAGTCGCTCTCCGACGGCTACATGACAGAACCAATTAGGAGAAGAAAGCCTGTYTCATGTTGTGTACTGCAGTTCTGCTGTCTGCACTCTTGTTCCCCTACCACCCCCTTTTACCTCCATAATCTAGTATTGTCAGTCATCTCTTTGGGTTTCTTTGTCCTGATGTATGTGTGTATTTTTCTTTTGCTGGTTTTTTTTTTCTGCCCATGGTTCCTCCCTGCCTCAGTTGTCATCTTTTTTTGCTGTCTTAATTTATTCTCTGTTTTCTATCTGGAAAACTTTACAAAAGGGGACAGAGAAAGCAGAGGAGAAGCTAGGGAAAAGCTTTTTCCTCTGTTTCTACTGGTGCATTCTTATGGTGTGAGGAGGGAGCCAGCCTAACACAACTACTGCTAACAAGCAACATAGCAAGAAAAAAATAGTTTTGTCARTTTAGATGAATACATAATATATTGCTTGGTAATGATTCTTCTGCCCTTTCCTCATTTGTTGTCTTTACTTCTGTGGCCCCTAAACTCCTGTTTACACCCTGAAATAGGCTGTCTTTTTGGTTTATTAAGAGTTGTGTGTTCTTGTGTAATGATTGGTTTTATGTCCTTGCTAATTCTCATTGCCTTGTGCCTGCTCTGGTGTTTAACAAATAATTTACTTGATCTAGTTGGTTCTTGAATCTACGTTTCTTTGTAATCTTGGGTTTGGAAATTTTTTTTTACTTTTTATTTTAAAAAAAAACAGCACCAGAATGACACCTTGCAGCATGTTGTGCCTCCAAACACTACAGAAGTTGGAAGCATTGTAATCTGCGTCCCTGYGAGGATGTGTAAGACTACACATGTGTGGAAACACCCAGATGACATKAAAGGAGGTTGTTCCCATGCATATGGTAGTGAATTTACTGGATGCTTGTCTAGCACACCGAGTGTCCTCAGCTCTCTTATTTCTTAAATGGTTTAGGATCCAACACTGTCATGTCTCACTGGAGAAGTGATTTCAGCTTCTGTAGCTCTGGCTCTAAATGCCCATTTGTTGTGAAGCGATGTTGGGCTTCACTTTGAGAACAAGCTCCAGCTGACACAAATTCTTTCTCCATCCAGAGTGTTATAGCTGGGCTAAGAAAACCCCAGTGTTTTTGTTACAAAGATTGCATTTTTTTTTTATTGGGGCAGGTTTCTGTATAGAGCAAAACCCATGCAGCTGCTGTCAAACTCACTGTGAACACTTTGGAGTAATCCCATTGTGATCAATAAAACATGTTATTTCTTAGGCACTAAGTCAGCCTTTTCATGGATGGAAGTGTTAAGGCCCCCCTTTTTTTTTTAGGCAAGAACAATATGTGTGCAAGGGTGATAATCTTCTGTTAAACTTCTGACTAACTCTTCTGACTAACTACTTCGTGTGTGTTCTTTACTGGAAAACTGTTTTTTCCTCCCTCACTCCCTCCATCGATTATCTTCAACCTTCTTTCACCCATCTGTAACTTCAAAAAAGGAAATCTTAAAACTTTAATTCTAGCTCCTGAAAAACTGCTGCAACAATGGAATCCATGTGTGGGCCAGAACCATGGAAACAGCATAATTTTACAGTGGTGAAACATGAAAGGAAGTGACTCGCCCAACTTTCTAAGAATTTGTGTTTAAACAAAAAAAAAACCACCCAAAACTTGCAAAATACTGTTCTAATATTCCAAAAAGAAACTGGGTAGTTTTTTTGTTACATTGTTAATCTGTTACTCTAAATCCTTCTTTAAAACTAGTTACAGTTTTAAAACCAAAACAAAACCCCCACTTCACCCCCTGTAAAAAAAACACTCAAGCAATCAGTTTTCTCGTATATTGTTATCTGGGATGTGCAGCTCCGTTTTGAGCTTTTTAATATTTTGCCTGAGCTGATTTCTTCTCATTCTGTCCCCTCCCTGTTTGTGCCCTTGGCACTCATTTCTGTACCTGGAAACACATTTATTTTACATTCTGGAACACCTCCGTGCTCTTTGCTAAGTTCCTGTCATACCTGAAGCACAAACCAGTCTCTGCTGACATGAAGAGCTAATTTGTATTTCAGTGCAGGATCTACACAATCCTGTCACCTTTTGAAGGCGTGGGTGACTTGTGGTGGCACACTGTATGTCACAAGTCCTTCACGGAAAATGACAAGGGAGCTTCAATCATAGCAAGCAATGTCAAGACAATGTTTCTTGAAAGAAAAACATCCACTGAAGCTATCACTTGGAAGAGCAAGCACTCTGTAGTACAAATAGGGGGCAGCTACACACGTATAGAWTACATGTCTACAGCTTTCCCTAAGCCTGCCTGAGGGCCTGAATTGTTATGTTCATAAAATGTCACAATATTTCCATCAGGATTATGTGATTACACATCACAGTGCTGGAGATGTTCCTGATAGATCTGAACYACTGCCAGCACACACATGTCCCTCCTTAAGCATCTTAAGTACTTTTAAAGTTTCTTGGGCTTGCTTGGAGTTAAATGCATCTCCTTTTGTAATAAACCATTAAAGGGTAAGAATATTCCTGTAATGTGGCTGACTTGTTAGAACAGTACATTTGATTGAGTAGGTGTTCTTATAGGTGTTGTTTAAGCTCGTGACTTCACAGAGCCACAACTGGGAATTTAAGAACATGACAACCATAAAACCATTTTAGTTTGAAAAGGCTTGTAAGACTGTTGGTTCCAACTSTKAACCCAGCAGTGCCAAGGCCACGACTGAATCATGTCCCCAGGAGCCACAGCTACACACTTTTAAACACCTCCAGGGGTGGTGACTCYWCCACTTCTGTGGGCAGCTTCTTCCAGGGWTTGACTGCCCTTTCCATGGAAGAGTTCTTCCTAATGTCCAATCTAAACYTTCCCTGGCACAACTTGAGGCCATTTCCCATTGTCCTGTAGCTTGTTGGGAAAGAGATGGACCCCCTCCTGGCTCCGACCTTCTGTCAGGGAGTGGTAGAGAGAGAGAAGATCCCCCTGAACCTCCTTCTCTCCCTGAGCTCCCTCATCTGCTCCTCATCAGCTTTGTGCTGCAGCTCTGGTCTCTCCYCTGGATACACTCCACCCTTCAATGTCTGTCTTGTCATGAGGRGCCCAAATCTGAGCACAGGGTTTGAGGTGTGGCCTCACCAGTGCCCAGCACAGGGGGACAATCACCAGCCATAATATTGCTGATACAAGAGATGCTGCTAAATGAGACCAGTGACTGCCCACCCCAGCAGTGGGCCTCGAAGGCAGCAGAAAATGTTATTTACACACATTGCATGCCTGTTCCAGTGGCTGATGGCACTTCCACATTTTCCTCTTACAGGAACTGCAGGAAGCTCAGTGCCAGCTCTGGAGAAAGCACTCTAACTGGTTTGATCCTAAACTCCAGTAGTTTCCTCAAATGCTCCCTACTGTTCAGACTGGCAGGATTGGATTTGCTTTTTCTTTTGGTTTTTTTTACCCCTCCTTTTCTTTTGCTTTTTTTCACTCCCTCCACTTGTGCTGTGATCATGTTCACCATGAGCCTCATGTCCTCCCTGCTGTGGGCCCCAGATTTGGTAATCTGGCCTTACTTGGCATCTGCTCCATCCCTCAATCACTTCAGCTGCCCACYTCCAGACAGCTCTGCCTTCTTCTGCTGCAGACCAGAACTGGACACAACATGTTGATGCTTTATTATTTTGCACAGTAATATGTTTAAGTACCATGTTTTCAGTACCCTTCCTAATGAGACACAATGTTTTATTGCCTTTGGCCAGCTACTCCAGCTTGAGCTGATGATTTCAGAGAAAACAGTGACTCAGCCTTCCTCCCGCARTTGGAACTGGAGAAAGTGCAAGTTTTACTTGGTTAAGGAGGTATTGCTCAGAATTTTTTCCCCAGATGCATTACATCACAGCTCTGAGTTGAAGTGTAGCTGCTGTCTTAGCAACTTGCTTCATTTTGTGAGTCTTGTTGGTTTTCTCCTCCCACTGATACAACTTTYGCTGACCCACAAGAACTTAATATCACCCATACATTTACAAAGTTCACTTACCTATTTTGTGATGCTGAATAAAACCAATCCTTGGGGAACTACTCCATCTTCTTCTCTATTCACACCTCTTTTCCCCATAGGCAARAGGTACATATAGTACTTGTGTCGACATTGAGACTAAATTCTTTATCTGAGTTGCTTAGATACTGCATGTTCTGTAACTCAGTATGTAATGAGATTGATCCCACCTGCCCTGAGTAATGACTGAGTGATTTCTCTTGCTTTTCTTAATCTCTTTAAATGTAACTGCCACCAGAAACTTTTCATTTAATATCCTCCTGTTCAGTGTGCCTGGTCAAAAATTTGGCTTCTGTAGATAACTGGCTGCATAGATAACTCAGTGGTTATGCTCAGTGGTGTGGTATAAATGAATTTGAAGTGCCAAGGAGCATGTAGAGTTCAGGRCAGAGTTCAGCTGAGATGGAGGAAAACACAGGTAGAATATTCTTAGGGTCTTAATCAGAGTTTGGATTTTTTCAATTCAAAAACTAGTACGTAAGAGCCATAAGGAGAGTGATTTCGGAGGAGTTTCAGTAGGAGTGGGGAAATTGAGATTTGAAGCTATTGAATGATTTTTTTTGTGTAGATGCTATAAGCTAAGGAGACTTAATACTTTGATTTTGTTTTCAAATAAGAAGAAGAAAGCAGGTACAAACAGAAGAGTGGGGTAGTGAGAAGAATGTGATAGTAAASCGACAACAAATTGAGAAATTATGGAAGTAGATAACTTGACATGTGCTCGTGAGGTATGGGATGAATTAGGTGATGCTGATGCTGGTGTTACACCAGTAACACCAAAAAGCTTTTGCATATTTAAAGCCATATTTAAAGTGGTATGACAGATGTGGTGATCATCACACCACAGATGTGCCTAGTACCTCTTTTATCAACCAAACATATCATTGGAAAAAACCCTTCGTGTTCTGTGCAGTATTTCAGTTGGTCCTCTCATTTTTCCTTACTAAATTCTGTGTTGCCTTTGTGTTTCAGAGGCAGCAGCTTGCCTTAAAACTAATAACTGTTAAAGAGAACTTCTCAAAAGCATAGCACAGGCTGTGCACGTTGCAGGGTGTCACAGCGGTTCATTCTCGGCCGCTTGCTCGTTAACCTTTCCAGCAGACAGAAATGAGAGCATTAAATCATTACTGCTGATACTCGCAGCTGAAGCAAAGATTTAAACCAAGATAATAAAGGACTCCAGTGCAATGTGGATCTCCTGTGAAGTAGGGCTGTAAACACAAGATGTGTGGTTTTGTAAGCTCAATTTCTTCTGATCTGGCCAAAGCACAAAAAACCTGCTGCCATGTTTAGTGGATGGAGGTGTCTGTCCTATAATTGTCCCACTCCATCTCTTCCCCAGGGTAACAGATGAAGATTTGCAGCTAAGCTGGATATTTAGTTACTGCTGTGCCTAAGGCAAATGCAATAAATATGTCAATAGGGGGAAAAATTCTAATTTGAGTAAGCAAATGGTATTTTTAGTGCTGTTATGATTGACATATGAATATTGTATCAGGTATTGCTGTTTGCAAAACTGAAAGYCAAAACAATTTGAACATTCAAAGACTTGTAAGGATAATCAAATGTTTAGGAAAAATGGGCCTTTATAGTGAGAGACTTCTGCCTTTGATCCTACACAGGTAATATATGAAAAGATTTTATTGAGTTGCATTGAAAATTGCCCTAAAAATTGCCTTAATGTGAAATGATATAATAAAAGGTTGTAAACACTCAGCCCTGCAGATTGCTAAATGAGAARTAGGTTAGATGTAGGTTACAATTGCACTTTTAATGATGAAGGGGAAACAATACGTATGTGGAACWCTGCAACTGGTGGTTTATACAATCTTTTAATCAAACTGTAAAAGTTTTTAACAGTTTTTCCTTAATGGATGTGTTATCAGGATGAATTCATTGCATCTCCAAGATCTTTGGTAAATAGATCAGGTATTCAATTAAATATTGATGATGGATAAATCCTTGAGTTTCTCAACAAATATAATTTTACAAAGCATTTTTCTTGAAAGATGACTTGTGTTTTCTTTTTACTTATTTGCTCTTTAAAAGAAAGAAAAATACCTCCATAAAGATGATGAGTTCTCAAGTTYGTTAAAGCCAGGAGGAACATCCTTTTTAACCTGTCACAGAATATAAGGAAGGAGACTTCTGTGTGGTTGGATCCAACCTCTATGACAACATTCTTTAGAACCAGCCACACAAAGGCTAAAAGCTGAATATACATCTGCATTTCTGAATTATTTTAGTTCCATGGCTAAATCGGAAAAGTGCATTTTATGTTGAGTCTGTGATACTCCTCATTTAGTTGYAAGGATTGCTGTCCAATGACATGTGCTGCTTGGCTTCTTGGAGACTGTGGTCTGTGGTTCCTTGTGTGCTGCGAGCCTGCACTCTTCCCTGGAAAGAGAGATTGGTTTGTGAACTGAATATCTGAATTAATTTCAAGGGAATACTGTTAGGCTGGAGTCAGCCAGCTCCTGCTACAGGACAACAGGATTAAATTTCTTGTGGTTTGCTGCTTACCACAGCTCTGGAAAGAGATCAGTGCTGCAGATGGGGCAGAGTCTGAGCCTTTGGAGTTGTCCACGGAGCCATATTCTCATTTTACCTTGAGGCAGGAATAGGAAGCTCACAAAAATCCTGTTTTCCATGATTAGATGTTACTCTTGGAAGGAAGATTTAAAGTTGCGGCTCCATTTCTGAGGAAACATTTGGTGAAACTCTGCGATGTAAAATACATAGTTTTATAAAAGCAAATACAGTGGTAGAGATCCGGTCCTYAGGGCATCCATAAATCACAGAAAAAACTATTGGTGCTAGGAGCCACAAAGCTTATTTGAGAACTGTAGTGCCCCAAACCATCTGAGTGCATATAGAAGTAATAGTAGTACTCTTCCTTTAAAATACTGTCCTTTTTATTCCTCAATGAATTCATGTACATMACTGGTTTACTTGGCAAGTTTTCTTTGGCTGAGGAACTTTTTATTTTGTAGCACCTCTAATGTCATTTCAGCTTGTTCCTGGTCTGTTACAATCATCTGTATACAATATTAGAGAAACCTTGCTTGGAAAGGAGCTCTTGAGRCCATCTACTCCATCCTCCCAATATCTACATGGGATCAAACCAGSTTTCTCTGATTAGCCTTTATAAAGTATGTAAAAGTTTGCCTGTGATAAAGAATATTATGTGAAAGTAATTTTTCTTTCTGCCTATTCAAACTAGCAGTTTGCTCCCTGCCAAGTATCACAGTGAGATACTTAAGAATATAAATGCAGAACAYGAGTGATCCCTTTAAAGGATCAGTAGGAGCAAAAGCACTTGAAATRTGATTCATTTTAGATTTCACTTTGAAGAACTACTTTGGAGCAGATAAAAAAGTAAGATGGGTTCATGTTGTACAGCTGCTGTAAATGTGGTTTGTGTGACAGCACTCCAAGCATTCAGAAACTGAATTGTAGGAGAAAAGTCAGTTCAGGCCTCCCATCATGTRTGGGAATCCTTCCCAACAGGACAGCTCTCCAAAATGCTCTCAAGCCTCTCATTTTAGTCACAAACCAGATTGAAACAYTAACTTCAGGTTTTTTCATCTTCAAATCTCAGTGCTTGTTGAATTTCTCCTCTCTAGAGATTGAAATGCTGTAGTGTGCTTCAAAAAGGGGGAAGTTTAACCCAGCAGAGAAAGCAAGTTTGTAAATGCAATCTGAAATGAGGAGTTACCTAAGTTYACCTCTCCATGAAGGAAGCTTTTAAAAGTGTGGCCAGAATCCACTCATCTTTTTTCAGTGTTAGATGTCAAGTGAAAAACTGTATTTGAGAATAAAGCTAAGAAGTTTCAAGCCAAAAAAGATGAGGGTGACATGGGGTAAACTCAGTGATAAGGAAGTTCCTAAAGTGAYTCCACATTAATAGCAACACCTGAAGATAATCAGCATTTCCCTCATTTTTGTGGTGTCTGGATACACCAAGGAGTGGAATTGTTACTTCTGTCTTTGGAACTGTGAAGTGTGTATTTCATTTATGCTGCTTGGAGTTGATATTTCTATAGTGGCTGGTGTTTGCCAGAATTAAGATACATCAGCCTGTAGAGGACTTGGTGCTTAATGGATATAATTGAAAAATATCTATACAAGTAACTTGCTAAGTGCAAGTTTGGATTATACTGATATGACCTTCAGGCTTCAATTTCTGTCCAATTTGTTTTTAAACCTAATGTATATCAATTAATGGTAGAAAACAATCTCTTGCACTAAACTGTAATAGAAGAAGGTGTAGTTGCAGGAAGCTGTTCAGCAGACTTGTCCCAGAGGTGCAGCATTTCTTCAGCTAATGCACTTATGGGACTAATTTGCAGTGCAACATGGAAGTAAGAAATCTTTATGGTGTTTGACTTAAATATAGCAACGGTGCTGATGGTGTCAGTGCCCCATTTGGGAAAGGTCCTGGTGCAGTAACAGGATCTGTGTGAACRCTGGCAGGGAGAGATCACAGCGGAAACAGCAGCTCAGGTGTTAGGGACAAACACTGGATCAGGTCTTTTTWAAAAATATGCATGTCTTAGCTGCAGAGTTTTTCATTGTTTAAATTCTGGGATGTAAATGATTGTTTTCTGCCTCTGTGTGTATAATAACAATAATAACATATTTTTCTGGAGGTTATTTTCCTGACATCTGTTGTGTAGGCACATTTAACCAAATAGTCTGCTTCAAAAGTAATAAATGCTGCAATAAGACATTCCCAATACACAAGAATTAAAAGATTTTAATGCAGTTCTAARTATTTGTAGTAACCTATATCTTTTAATAGTTGTTAATTATAAATGGAATTTGGGCATTTGTTTCTATCACTGTAGAAAAATGAAAATCAAATATGGTATGTTCTAATCCACAGTTTCAGATGCTTTATTCAYGTGGCTGCAGTTGTATTGTGCAGCCTAGTGACAAGCAGGAATTTTTATTAAAAAGAGARCATGGAAACAATTAAACACACACAAACAGAAAAAATGATGCAACATTTATCTTCATATAACTTTCCAAATGAATTGTCACTGCAAATCTTTTTCTAAGGGAAGGAAGCTCCATTATATATGTGCTGATTTGGAAGCTGTGCAGGAGCTGTTGAGTTTTTTGCTTCCCACAGTTCCTGTGTCTCCTTGGCTGCGCTTCTCSTGTCTCAAGGCATTTCTTACATGTTAGATGGTTTTGTTCCTARGCAGACAGCATGATGAGCATCTTTTAAATGTACCTCACTATCTTTTTAAACTTTGTGTTCTACCAGACTAAGGCATTCCATATTTTCTCTAGAGGTTTCTGTGCTGTCCTTTTGCCACTTTGAGTTCATGCTTTAAGTGTGTTCCTACTTTCTGTGTTGCTGTTTCATCATCTCCTCAGAGTGGTGCAGCTCATTTTGGAATTTTAATGGGCTGCCTTTAAATTTTAGGTGTAATTCTTGTCGGTATTCAAGTTTCATCATGTTTTCCGGCCAAAGACATGGATTGTAGCAATCTGTTGGTGAGAGCAGGGCTAATAAATGTATTAAGCCTCATTATTTCTTCTAATAGGTAGCAAAGCAGTGACCATCTGCCCCAATAATCTCTGCATCTGTTTCAGCTGCTACACCTGTGGTTAAAGTTCAGTTTCCATGTGGATTTTGTACCCATTGTGACAATTTTTTACTCAACTTTGCTGTTTCCTTTAACCAAAGAACTGTGCAGACTTTTTTCTTAGGTTCAGTTCAGTTTTTCTCTCATTTGTTTTACTGGTTCCCCTTTCTCATCCCCCCACATTTGTATTTATTTCAGTTTTCATTAACCCCTTGATGTGTGTCCCCAGTCCTCATCCTTACAGGCTTAAGTATTTCTTTCTTTCTAGCTCTGTGTGGGTTCTGGTTTCTGTTTTGAACTCTGATGGGCACCTCAAGTCCCAGAYGTGATGATGGGTACTGAGATTCTAACAAAAAAGCATGCAGAAACAATATAATGACCTACAGTTTATATAATTAACTATTTAAGAAAAATTAATGGGGCTTTTTTGTGTATAATTTTTAATATGTTTTATTTAAATTCTGAGACAGTGGTCATTGGTTATAGCTCAAGACAGCCTTAGCATTTACTATAAAAATATCCAGCAACTGTGTCTAATGTGCCTTAATGATAAAAATCAGTTTCCTTTCAATATTATTTCTGTGTTCTGTGCTTATCCACCTGAAAGCTTGGCTACGTCTTCTCTAAAGATTTAAGAATAAAGAAAACATTCTGTAGTGTCCTCTTCATTTGCTCCCTGACCCTTGGAGCTCTGAACTTCTTTAAGTGATGATGGTGAATTTTGTATGGAACACTTAATTGGTGCATAGTGACCTGTATTCTGCTGCAGTAATTACACTCATTGCCTTCAGTATCATCCTTGTCCTTCARTTAGGTGAGCAAATCACAATCCTGTTAATGAACAGGGTGAGACAAGGAAAATGCTTTTGATTTGCATGTGGCATTCTTGGCAGTCAGCAAATTGCTTCAGATAATGTGCTTTATTAAACAAGTATGGCCTTGCAGGAAAATTATTAGGCCAATGCAATTGTAGAGCTATTTTATCTTCTGTTTCTAAACGTATTTCTTTATTRTTACAGATATTTCAAGACTTCCCTTGCCAGCAGGTAAGTTCTCTTTTTTTTCATTTATGTCTTGATRTGATAGCAGGCAGCTTTTAAGGGCTTGCTTATGATACAGTCATGCTTTTATATAATCAGAATATCGGTTCTTACTGGCACTGTCATGGTACTTAGTCATGTGGGGTTCTGAGGTCAAAACAAAACCTGTTGAGGTACAGATTTTTTCCATTTAAATGGTGTATTTTGACAAGGGGAGGAGGTAACTGAGGTGTATTTATAGGCAGTTGTTAAATATGCGTGTGAGATAGTTAATGCTTAAGGAACTCAGCACAACGTGTGATACAGCTGTCAGGGGAGCAGATTAGSAGCAGCCACAAATAGTATTAGTGATGCTTCAGAGGGACACTTTGCAAGGAAATGGGGATGGGGGATTTATGGGAGGAAGGAATGTCCCCASGTTATAGTAGGAAAGGTGGCACAGTGTTCACTTGGGTTGGGGTCACAGGTGACTTGAGTCCGAGCTGAAAATGTCCCCTGCTCTATTGGACTCTTCTATCAGTGGTGTTTAAAGTTTTTTTTAAAACCCCTGAACCTAAAAAAAGACAACAAAACCCACCAATAACACTAACCCCACCACAAAAAAAGCCCAACCCCACTGATCTGATTTTTAAAAATAGCATTTATTATTTATTGTTTGTTGCATTTGGTCTTTAACTAAGTATTAAGATGCATACATTCATTTGTACTGTGGGCTCAAGTTGTAATGGAGAGCTCAGACTGAGGATGTCTTCTGTTCCATGGCAGATGGAATCTGTCCATCTATTCCCTGTTTGTAATGTGAATTCTAGAATCCTGGCTGAAGAGCAGTTTTACTCCTGGTTGATCAAGGGATTGTATGTTTGCAGTTAGGCCTGCTGCCTTTTATCCTTGCCCTCTGCCTTGGTGATTTTGCTTAYGTATCCATTCTTTCATTTATTCTTGCTGATATAATACCTGCTCTGAAGGTGGCTACTCTTTCCTTTTGGAATCAAAAAGCAATTCCAGTTAAAAACTTGGTAGCTGATACGTTGTAGTCATTTCCAAAAGAACTTAAGAGCAGCTCTTCTGAAAAAAAAAAAATCTTGTTTTCTTGAAGCAGTGAGGTCTAAATGTGGAAGTTTTCTTTTACAGAAGACATCTTTAAAGTGAATTTGAATGCCAGGAGTGGTTGTCAGGCAGGCAAAATTGGAAAAATAAATACCTAGTGTTTAGGTCAGGCTGATGGGAAGATAAGAATTGTTGTAAGGTTTTTTTTCCTGCAGTTTCTAGGCAAGGATGTGTGATGAAACTTTTTCTGAGTTTATATTTGGGACTTGAAGAGTTTGGCTGGTGTGAATCTGAGTCACAGTAGATTATTCTTTTCAKTTTGAATCTGTGTGTGGGAGTGTCCTAATTGTGTTCCTTAACTGTGTCTTGGAAGTACTGGTAGAGGGCAAAAGTTTGCCCAGGATTTTCAAAGGATGAGCTTTTCCCATGGCATGGCAAGAGGCCTTTACAGAGAATATAAAATAAAAACTACACACCATGGCTTACCCAGGATTTTGGCAGTACCCCCTGGTAAGGAAACTTGTTTTAAAAACAATGCCTAAAATATTGTCAGAAGGGAAGGATGGAGTCCCACAGAGGTCTGAATTGTCCTGTGGAATGACAGTATCTTTATAAATGACCATGACAGTGAATTTGATGTGCCTTTATCTGCCAGTAACACCAACACAAAAGGAGTTACGAGCACACTGGATGATGTGATTAAAATTCAAAAGAAATTTGATAAATTGGAGAAGCAGCCTGGATAAAAGATATAATATAATGGAATAAAGATGAGGTTCTGCMTTCGGGAAGTTTTCATCATCAGAACTCATCTTTGCAATAAATAATGTTATTTTCTTATTTMAAGTTTTGGAGAAGTTTTTTCTCCTGGGTGCCACTTTCAGCAGTGGACAATAGATGTCACTAGAAATGTTCTCACTTTTGCCACCTGGTTTTACTGCTCTACATTTTCATAATAGCATGGGGGGGTTTGCAGTGTTTGAAGACTTTGCAGTAAGGAGGAGGCTACTTCAGGTGGTGTCTTTATTGTAGTGTCTTGTTTGAGGTTATATTACACATAAATTTGGTATAGTCAGTGGTATATGAAGGTCATGGAGAACACTTATTTCATAGCAAAACCTTGCAAAGAAGGATTGTTTCTGTGCTGGAGAATGCATTAGTTGATGAGGTCGTTAGTGAAATCATTACTCAGGAGAGTTATCCTGAATTAATCTGTATCACTGCTTTGAAGTTCATGGGTAACTTGGGTTTTTCCTGCCTTGTAATTGAGGCCATGGAGATGAGTGTAGACAATTTCTGGAATGTGAATCAGGAGGGGCTTGAAGAACAATTTGCTAAAATACTGTAATTTCTAAGGTGGATAGAGAACATAGTTATGCTGTCTGTAAGTGAAGTTCTCTTGCAACACAAGTGTGTTCACAGCATGCCTGAGGGCATGAAAGACTAGTTTCCTCTGGTAAATGCAGTTAAACTTTCTCTGTCGACACTGTTGGGATTAAAAACAATCCTTCCTGGATTTTGTCACTCTCTGAATTTAAAACAGCTCTAGGATCTGTRTGATGTAGGTGACTTTTCTTTAGAGCTGGTCCTTTGTTCCTGATCCTWCAGTGCAAATACGTCATTATTACCAGAATCAAGAAATAGTAAGGAAGCAAGAAATTATATGAAAAAACTAGAGGAAAATAAAGRCAAATATATGAAATGAGTACATACAGGATTTTTGGTTAAAAATGGAATGAAACATTATGCCAAGACTGACTCTCAGGTACAGTTGTTTGTTCTTGATGAGTCCTCTAGATCATATCTGGTGAATCAAATAAAATCTTGCTGACTCCTAGCATAAAGTATCAAAAAATTAATACAAAATAAGCATCCTTTGTCTAGTTCTAATTTCAGATATGCAGAATATTTTAAGTCTGAAGGTTTTGTGTTCACTTTTTGCTGTATAATGTACAATTTAGGTAAGCGCCATTTGCACACTGTCATTGCTATCTTGAAATATTAAATGGTTTTGTAACTATTTTTACCTCCAAGTGCTCATTTAGGACAAAAAAAAAAAGGTTGCACAATTTCAGCTCAACCTTTAGTTGTTTCTGAATTAAAGGCATGTCCTCATTCAGTCTGTTGGAGTGTTTGGCCTTGCTGCTTATACAGGGTCTGCTCCTGATCCAATTAATGAAATCAGATTCATCTCCTGGCACCTTCCACTGCCTTGGAACAACGCCCTGTCACCCCTTCCTTTTACCCACTGGGCAGGAGATGGGGTGTTTAATGTGTTGTGCAAAAGATCTTCCTTATCCTAAATCTACACCTGCTGCCTGTGTGATGAACTTAAATACAGCAACTAGAATTTCAAAAACCCCAAAGGGATTTAGGATGCTTCCTACGATGTTAAAAGATGGAAAATTAAAAATCCGTTGAGGTATTGCCAGAGTTGCAGTAGGCAAGAATTGACAGAATTGAGGTTATGCAGAATTCTTAAAATAAATGTTCACATGTATTACAGAGGGTAATAAATTATGCAACGATTATTCATGCAGCTGAGAATAAACTCAGTAGCATGAGCAAAGAACTGTTGTTAATATCCCTGCTTAAAGGAGGGGAAAAGGTAACTAACTGTGTAGGCAGAAGTAAAAAAAGTACAAAATAGTGGCTTTTTGATTTGTCACTTCAGTTTTAAGTAAGAATTAAAAACAAGCTGCACTAAGACTGAACAGTTCCTCTCACTTCAGAATGCTTGGCATGATGCTGAAGGGATTACACAAGGAAACCTGCACTTTTTTCCTAAAAGCTGTACTTTCAGTAATCCCTTCGAAAAATCAGGAAATTTTTTTCTTCTAGGTATCTTTGCAAATTTTATTAAGAATTCTGATTCTTATGCAACAGTAAACTTAATTTTCATRTGTTTGTAATGGCTTGGGCTGTTATGATTTTATTTGCATGATGAGTATGGAACTGAAAACATCTTGGTTTATGAAATATTAGTGCTATCAAGTTAGAATAGCTGCCTGCATGCTGTGTRTGGCTCTGAAGATGACAGAAGACTTCTTCTTTTGATGCAGATGTGCCCTGTAGCTTTAATTTTTTTCACCACCAGCAAGGCAGGTGTTATTTCTAGATTTCCAAATTCCATATCACGAAACTGGTATTACTACTGGATGAGGTTATTGCTGACAATGCTTAAATGTCACTTTGAAGGAGTTTCTCTTGTTGTTTGTGCATTAAGTCTTCCTGTTTTAGAATTCTGTTGAATAGCTTTAACAGGTTGAAAATTTTTGCCTCATAAAATGCACTTTCCCATTGTTGTATACCTCTGATATTTGGAAAAGCAATGTATTTATCCTTTGTAAACCATCACTGTTGATCATCTGACTTTTTGTGTTGAATGCTTGGGGAGGTGACAATTAAGATCTATACAGAATATCTTTGTATTTGGCAGCTTTTCCAGTGAAACTTGACTTATTTTGGYTGTGCTTTTGACAGTGCCCTCTTCCCTGCATTCCCATCTCTGTATTTTATAAGTAATGCCTACCCAGGGCAAGAGAAACATGGTTTGGTAAGGAAAAGGTTAACATTTTTATCAGTGAGGCTGACCTATGTAGTAGCATTGAGGTGACACCTCAAGCAATTGTAAGTAAGCTAAGTTTTAGTGGTTTTTCCTTTAGAAATCTAAGCCTGGCAGTCCAGGCAGTTTCCGGGTCATCTCACTGTCCATTTGTTTAGTCCACAAGTTCATCAATTTGTCTGTCAGGGTGCTGTCATGGGAGACAGTGCTGAAAGCCTCGTTAAAGTTAAAAGAAATGACAACTCCTCATTTGCCAAGCTTGTATTTTAATCAAAGAAGTTCATTAGGTTGGTCAGGCATGTTTTGCCTTTCATAAATCTATGCTGACTATCTCTAATCACCTTATTGTCCTCATTTGTTTAGAAATGGCTTCCAGGGTTGTTACTTYCATCACTTTGTCAGGAATGGAGATAAGGGTGATCAGCCTTAGTCACCCAGACCCTCCCTTCTTCAAGTTCCATTTGCTTTCTTCCAGCTGTCAAGAACCTCCCCCATTTGCCATGGCAGTCTGTGAAATGATTTATAGTTAAGAAATTTGCCCTGGCTGCAGAACAYTGTTTTTCTGGGAGTGTGTATAGGGGTACAGGAAAAAGGAGGAGGTGGGGGAGAAGGAAAGTGTTTCAATACAGAGAATTGAGAAAAGAATTAAAAAATATTCAGGATGTAGACTAGGAGTTTTGGGAATGGTGTGGCACACTTGTATCTGCTTCAGTCTGATTTGATGCTTGAAGAAAGTAAAAGTTGATACAGAGGTCGCTTAATGGGACTATGATAAGATTACACTAGGAGGCAAGAAGCAAGACTTGGTGACACAAAAGGTCCTTCAAGTCCTCTGCCCYGTGTCCCTATGAATGTTAACAAGCTGGATCAATAAAGTCTGACACTTTAAAATAAACAGAAAAATCAGCAGTTCAGCACATTCCTCTGTCATTTCCTCTCTGTAGTTCTGGCTCCAAGGTTTTGGAGACATCCACTCTGCTGTGAGGATTGTTCTTGCTTATTCCTGGGCAGTCATCTCAAAGTGGAAGAATTCCAGTAGTCAACGGTGCATCCTGTGCAAATGTACCACTTGCATGGATGGTACCTAAGATATTTTTCTCCTTTGTTTTAATTAATTTCTGGTTTAGGGCAATTGGAAATTTTCATCTGCTTGCTTAGAAATTGATATTACAAATGACATCTTTATGAATTATGTTGTTTGGAGGGATAAGGATACTTTTTTTAGGGAAAATTGTTCAACTTCTTTTTGCAAGTGACAGAAAAAGGTGTGGCTGCTCCACTCTGGATAACCTGAAATATCCTGAATTACAGTTACGCAGTTCAGCTTTGAATGAAATCAGCTGCACATACTTTTCATTGTTTTAGATAATGTACCTGTTTTTATTCCTAGTTTGGAAAGTTTGTTTTAGAAATAATAAGGTTGTTTTCACTGAGGATGATGGACAAGAATCTTGAGCCTCAGTGTTATGTGGACACCTGGTRACACCYCTCAGCCAGGTTTGCCTGGAAGAGGTTTTTTAGTCTTCCRTCWGAGAGRSKMWWWTWTRTSTCWYRTRSWKTWRRGKGTRKRGRRWRWGRRKMWYMTMWWAYWYTWTWTTWWAMAYAYWMWMASWKKKSRWMYYYYTYTWWAAAAAAAAAGGCAAGTTTTTGACAGAGCTTTTGGACAATAAATTAAATAAGGAAACACTGAAAATTCTTAGTGTTTTTTTTTTTGTTTAGGTTTGTTTGTTTCTTTTTGTTTTTGTTTTTGTTTTTTTTTGTGGGGAAGGGACGCCTAGGACAGAAACTATTTAATCTGACCTACAGGTTTTTGTTGGTACAGTATCAGAGGAATTGCAGTGGGACTTAGAACTCTGTACTACATGCTGTCAAATAATAAATAACTTGTAGTAATGTTTTGCTTGGAACACGATGCTTGTGTACTCTGAGATGTTTACCTGTTTTGGTGTCAAAGGAATACAGAGCAAAAATAGTTCCTTGTGGGTTCTGTGCTATTAGATATGGGTGGATATCCAGGATCTGGCAGTTCAGACTCAGCTGAGGCATTCCCTAAGTGAGGAAGGTTCATCGCACTCTGTACAGCCCCATGTATGCCCTTGCTGGCAAACTGGTGATGGCTGTGCAGAAACAGCTGGAGGGGTGTTGATAAGGGTTTTTCAAATGATGCACTTGGAGATTTGAAGAAGAATTTTGTCTGTATTCCTCCAAGGTTAMAAAAATGGGACATTGTATGGTTGCAGATTTTTGAAGGATTTTTTAAGGGTATTTGTAAGTGGTTAGGAACTTCCAGGATTGTTTTTTTACTTTCGTAATAGCAAATTAGGGGATGTGCCTCTGCTAAGAGTGATTGGAGAATTCATCTATCTTCTTTTACAGGGGAAAAAATAAATCCAGGAGCAGAGCCATGGAGGGCAGTGAGTTATAATCAGGGTACCAGATATTGTCAATGAGATTCTGTTGCTCCTTTACAGCACAAAACCTTCAGTRGCAGTCACTAAAAGTATCTTGTTCTGGTGCAGAATTACTTAAGGAGAAGATGAAATTTGGCMAACTGAAAAGTCCAATAATCATGGTACCTAAATATGTGTTCTTTATTCTGTTCTGCAGATGCCCATGATGCATTCACTGTTTTTATATAACTATTCCACAAAAAGTGCAGTTTCTGTGAATTTCTGTAACCCCTTGCTGTAGTGTTGGAGTGTGTTACTACCCAGGGTTTTCATAGCAACAGCTATGGAGTACAGGAAGTGTGGGGAGAACAGTTTGACTGAAAGAAAGAATCTGAATATCAAAGTGGATCTTGTGTAAATCTTGTGGATCTTTGACTTACATAAAATGTTAGTTATATTAGTGTGTGTTTTGTTCTGCAAGACCTGGGTTGGGAGTGGCTTGGGATCTTCTCCCAAAATACACATAAGCTTGTTTGAAGAGGAACATCTCTGACTACAGTGAACCAGTAGGAAAAACATTGTGAGGCTGAACTTTAAGCAATTATTTTGTTATAAGTTACGCCTAAAATGACCATAAATAAAGGATTGTATGATCTTTCCTTTAGTTTATTTTTACATCCTTGACAGCTCTTAATGTATAGTTGGAATGCTCTCCTTAGGTGGTAACTTATCTATGCTGGCTTTGTTTTCTCAGCAGAAGATTGGGAAAAGGAAGTTGTAACAAAAATTGTTACCTATGGCTTCCTTCCCTCTTCCCTTTYTTATTTTCAGAAAGTAGAGAACATATTTAAGAAAATATCACATCACCTTATAATAGCTTTGGTGTCTCTTATAGGTCTTTACCTTGGGGATCACTAATTTGAATATGAAAACCTGCAAAAATTATTTTGTCAGGTATAAAGCTGATATTCTTCAGGTTTTCATATGGAAGGGTCAAACTTAACAACAAGTTTGTTCTTGTAGCAAGTACATTTTTCCTCAGGACCTTACAAAGGGTCAGGATAACAGACGTGGGCTGTTAAATGCCTGTGCTTCTCTTGGTAGGCTGGAATTACACTTGAGATGGATATGAAACTTCTTAAGAAATTCTTAAAYTGTTTAACTTTGGCACAAAGATGTTTTCCAGATTATATCTTCACTCACTAATTATTCCTTTGAGAAGGTCTATAAAGTTTCTAGTTTATTTTCCATTCAGATGACTTACTGGAATGGTTTCACATGGTTTGATTTCTTTCTTTTCACGGCAGTCTTTGGGAGTTATCTGTGATTACTCTGTCTGTGAAAGGCTTAATACTGGAACTGTATTTCCAGGATTAATAGACTTYATGTTGTGATTCCCATTATCTTCAGATGTCTTAGTGGAGCAAATTTTCATGGATTTGAAGGGCAGCTGAACAAATATCTCTGATCTCTACTACTGATCTCTTCTCTGTGGTGACAGTGACAGGACCTGAGGGAATGGCCTGAAGTTGTGTCAGGGGAGGTTTAGGTTGGATATCAGGAAAAGGTTCTTCCCCCAGAGGGTGGTTGGGCACTGGGACAACCTCCTCAGGGACGTACGGGGTCAGAGCACCAACACTGACAGTTCCAGGAGTTTTTGGACAAACACCCTCAGGCACAGGGTGAGATTGTTTGGATTGTCCTGTGCTGGGCCAGGAGTTGGACTCCTTGTGGGTCCCTTCCAACTCAGGATATTTTATGATACCAATAAAAGGTTAGACGGCTACTGGGGTTTTTTTAGGTCCTAGTAAAAAAATATCGATGAACATTGAAATTCCTGCTGACTGTTCCCTGGTCATTATGTGTCCTCCAAGAGTGGAGCAAAAGGTATTATTGACACTTGAGGCTTTGCAGTATAAAAGGGTGAGGAAGCCAAATGATACAGTGAGATGTTAGAGGCAGTGACTGCCACAGAGGTTCTGGAAACATCAGTAACATAATGATTGAGATTTTTATACAGAACTTTTTAAAATAGAGTATTAAGTAGAAATTTTAAGGACAGAGATCAGGCTTCGTCTGATGATCTGCGTCTGTCAAAACTTGAGAGGGTGAAGGAAGTCTGTCCTTCTATCCCATGGCAGGTGTGACTTAAGTCATTCCTTGAAGATATTTAACCTATTAAGATGACAGTTTCGCATCTTCTTTTGCAATTTAAAAATTCTAATTATGCATTTATTTCAGGGTCCTTGAACTTCTCTACTGGCAGTTTAAGTTTATGACACTTGTTCTCCATGTCTGTGCAGCAGGACAAGGTTTATATTCTTCCTCTGCTATGGATTCACTGTTTTTTTGGTGTTTTTAATTTTTTTAACATTTTTTTGTCCTGGTCTTATGTTCACTTAAAAGCTTTAGTACTGAGTCTTGGTTGAAATGCATCAAATGGGATTGTGGAGAGCAGTACCAGAGGTTTTTTTGAAGCTGTGCTCTGCAGCTCAGAACTGCGCAAGAGATGAGCTCTTGGTCTTGTCAGATGCTGTTACATGCTGACAACATTGTCCCTGTGATGTTTGGTAATATAGGTCATTCAGGTTTCCATCAGAAAGGGTTTTTTTTTTTTTTGGGTTTTTTGATGTTTTGTTTACTGACTGAAGACACAGGATACTTACTTAGCATCCCTTCCTCAGATCTGAAGAAGGGCTGTGCCCAAGCATCTCTTCCCCAGCTCTGTCAGGTGGTTTTGTACATCTTGGTCTTGCCTATTTTAATTTTTATAACAGCATTCTTGMCCATGTGTTTTCAGTTTCATCAAAGTGCTGACTTTTGTGCTGAAGTTGTCAAGTCAGTGAGTAAAGTTTCACACACTTAAAGCTCAGCTTAGTTTGGAGCTACAGCAGCATTGCTCGTCAATGTACTGCTATAAAAGGCTGCAGAGAGGGGATATGTGCTGCCTTGGACACACTGAATGCTGTTCCATCTTGTTTCACAGCTGGTTATCTCAACTAACTTCAGCTGTATTTGGTGGTGAGCTCCTGGAAGCCTCTTTGAAAACGTGAAGCAACAAGTTCTTGTGTTTCTGAGCTCTTTGATACCACTCTGCAGGCATTTTCCTAGGTAAACACAACTTGCTCAGCAGAACTGTGCAGTCTTGTGTAATTGGAGGAGCAAATGAGGCTATTTAAGGTGTGGATTTTGCATTGAATAAAAGATTTTGTGTTAGCTGAAGATGACCTTTGATTCCCTCTAGCAGCATAAAATGACTGCCTGAGGAGCTGCTGCTTGAAAGTTTATTGCTGTTCTCATGAAGCRGCAATGTAGCTGAAAGCTCCTGTGAACTGAATGTCCCTTCTTGGTACAAAATAGGAGGAGGGATTGATTAAAGTGAATAGGAATTGAATTTTCTGGGGCTTAGAGGCTCAGCTACACCTGGCCTCTACTATTGTTCTCCTAAACAAAGCATCAAACATTTTTTTGGCATTTTTCAACCCAAATTTTGCTGATTAGAGAGGGAAAGGGGGATTTGCRTCTATTTAACAATATTTCCTTTTTTTTTTAAATATGCTTGTCTTTACATGATAGCTTAGGCACAGAATTTGCTTGGTTAATAGAACAGCCTTAATGTTTGTGTTATAAAACTTTAAAAAGATGTTCTGCAAAAATTAATAATTAATTTTTAATTTCCGTTTTCTTACACTTAAAGGGTATCAGCACTGGCTTGTTGATTTGTTCTGCAATTCTGGAGTTTTAAACTTCAATAGCTCTTTGTTTTGGCCTATAGGAGTTTGTTTATACATCAGGAATTTATGCTATACTCATCGTTCACTGAGAAATACAATACGAACTGTTCCAGCAGTGTTTTTATATATAAATTGAATAATACTGCATTATTGTGAGGTCACGGATTACTGTTTTATTCAGTTTGTAATTGCATTTAATTGTTTAAGAGTCTGAGGAGTTGCTGATGTTGTATCCGTGGTTTATGTAACCCCGGGAGTTGGGTACAACTTTTTGCTAGAAAGATGTTTGCAACTAGAAATGTTTTGCTGAGCTGTAACTTCATGTTTGGCAYATRGAGGAGAAGCAGGACAAGGAAACGTGTTCAGATGACACCATTTCTGGTAATTTAACTGKGCCCTATGTGGCTGCACAGCCTTCTTACTTTCTTTTGTATAATTGGTTCTTAGATAGATGAGAGAGAGAAAGCAGCCCAGATACGAAGAGACACCGAAGAGATTTGCTGACCCATAAGCAACTTAATTTTCCTATATCCCTCTTAGATTGTGGCTCATTATTTCTAGGTTACCCTTGAATTGATAAAGGTAGATTTTAGAARCATCTATAAGGTCAACTGATCCACTCATGGAGCCTTTCCACTGAACAAAACTAATCCTCACAGAATGCRTTTCCTTTAAACAGCATCAAAGGGCTGGGTTCCTTCCCCTTCAGATACCTTCTACTATGTTTACCTTGTAAATGGAAGGTTTTCACCATAAAAAAAGGAAGTTTTATAAGGTCAAGAAAGGTTTCRGTGATCATTTGGACTGTTTTGTYTTACTCCTTCTCTAGTCAGCCACAKCAGGGAAGGCTGAAGATATGCARTGAAAACTGAAGCACAATGAATCTGTCACAGACCAAAATGATCAGATTTTATTTTGGAGTAAAATAAAGAATTGCATGTGTAGAATTCACTTTTTYTCTTTATTTCACCTCTTCTTTCCAGGTCTCCATGAAGCAGATTTTAGCTTTAAGCAATGGAATAGTGAATGAACTTCTCAAAGATGTCTTGAAGATAGAATTGTTTTTGTTGGGTGGACTTTTTTGTAAATAGCCTAGAACAAGAAGAAACAGAGATTTTGAATCAGTGTCCTAAGGAAGGATTAATTTTAAACCTTTTCCAGCTTTCATGGCATTGACTTTATCCTTCTCTACAGTAAAGCCTTCAAACAGTAAATGGAAGGAAGTGGGAGAAGATGAGCCGGTTACTCCACCCACAAGGAAATCTGCTCCAACTTTTGTGCCTGAAAACTAATGGAACCCATATGGGTTTAAAAAATGGCTAGTCTTTATTTATGAAATAATAAAAATAAAATTAACTTAGCAGTCCTTTTAACATCTGTTGTCTTAGCAGCATAGGCTGGGAGGCTGCATTGCTGTCTGCTCTGCTGCACAGCATCACAGGATCCCTTGGGAAGGGGAGGTGTGGGAAACTTCATTAACACTGCATTCCTCCTGCYCTCTCCCAACATCCTGATCTGTTTTGCTCCCCATCTCACTCCTGCCAGTAGGTTAAAATTTGAGAATAAAACCAGTGAATTCTGTCAACTACGTTAAAATATAGCTCAGAGGATCATTGGGGTGAATAGGTGGCTGTGGTACAGAAGGTCATGAAGTGATGCTCTAAAATGCTGCACTTTTTGGGAATACCAAAGATTATCCAACTATTAAGCTCACCAAATGGAGGAATATAACAATAAATTCAGTATTGGACTGAATTTTTGCCAGAAGAACACCCTAAGCAGAGATCCTCAGCAGTTTATATTCCAGAATGAGTTCATGCAAGTCCTCTCTATCTTCTACCTTTARGAGAAAAATGGCCTAATATATTCTGGAGCATGGAATTAGAGTTTGTTCATATTGCAAAGTCTAAAATGAATTCACAGAGATAATTCTGCTTCTCAGTTGTGCTGAATCACTTCTGTTGAAAAACTGGGCTTGGACTTTGATGCTCAAAGTAAACTATCATTTTTTCTTTCTATTTTTCCCATTGGAATGCTCATAGTTGAATAAGAAAGARCCATCTCAGGTGGCAGCATAWTGGTAATGGAGCTTCTCAGTCTTCWGAGACCCTTGRAGGTCACAGAGCCCATCACCATGTTCTGTGCTTTGGCAAAGGATGTTCAGGAGGAAACTGAGCTAGAGAAKGTGTGGGTGGAGGGGCAAGGGTTTGCTTGTGGGCCAGGATGATAGATTTAGAGACCAAGTAATCCAAGGCAGACTTCCAGCCTTAGCAAACCTGAGCTTTAGAGTAAGAYCGAGTTCAGGAGCTGTCATTTTGGMTCTATTGTAATGGCAATGAACCATTTTTCATTAGTTTCTCTGAACAAAGATGATGTTTGTGTGATTTTGGCTATGGGGAAACTTAAGGTAGATAATATTTTTCCATTCTTAAGTAATATATGCACCCAAAGAATAATTAGAWTTATCAGAAAAACCCCACACAAAGTGGATATAACCATGGAGAAAGCCAAGGCTTGCGAGTTCATCTGAAGGCCAATTTCGATCTTTGTTTTTGTTTGGATAAGCTTGAACAGAAAAAATTAGACAATTTTTATGTGTCTCCCAATTGTAAAAAGCCCTGTTGTTTCCCGAAAGCATTGTGATTTTTGAAAGCAATGTCAACAGGAGACAGGAGCAGTACTGCAGGCAGAATTAAAATAAAAACTAAATACCTTGATGCAATAAAAAAAATGCTTCTGACTTTTTTTCTCCCCTCTTACTTTCCAAAAGCTGATGCTGATAATCAGTAGTCTTTAAAAGCAGGCTGAAATTGAGCAACCAAAATCACAGTCACAGCAGAAAAGTCTTAACTTGAATTTCCTTGGGGCAAAACGCCATTTCTTAGCCGACCTTGGCCTGTCTGTTGTTATTGGGGTAGTCTGATCTTTTTTTTCTGGTTAGAATGTGTGCTTTAGAAAAAGGGCTAGTGCTTCTACGTGTTCTTAGTAAAAACTTAAGCATTCTTTTTTTWATAATAAATATTTCTTTAGGATTTTCTTTGATAGCTGTTATCATCATTGCTTACACAGAGACTACGATGCAGATACTATCAGTGTGTGTCAGCAAATGCATCTTGCACAACACAAGCCAACGCTCCTGTTCCACAGCCCTAATTTCTGACAGATGTTTCTTACCTCAGTAAATGGTATAATCTGATTGGCATTACTTAAAACAGATTACTTTACATAAATGCTACTCAGATACCTACTTGATGAGCAGTATTTATAAAATGTTGTAAATACTTGATATAAAGTGTATTGGAGACATATTTAACTTATCTAGGTTTG
>NW_026623336.1:262985-349689 GCF_030028575.1 Malurus melanocephalus
TCTTACAGTAAAAAATAGATATTAAGTATTTTTTTTGAATCTTAGCATCAAGGCAACACTTGGCTTACATGAAAAAAATACATATTCAGAGTGTAAAATGCTGGTTAGCTTCTAAAAATAATTTTAAAAATTCTCATGCCATGAAGTACTTAGTTTTCTCCTTTATTTTGTAGCCTAATACAAAAACAAGGTATGTCCTTGAGAAGAATGAATATTATACTGGTATTATATGAGCAGGCAGTATCTCTTGACACTTGGATTGATAATCTGTATTAGCCTCATCTGTTAAAAGTGTGAAGAATACGGCGAGTCCACACATTTTGTTTATTAAAACTCTCCTTGACAATGCACTTACCAGTTGATATTTAAGCGGTTTTGTTTTCCTGAATAAAATTTAGTTTGGACCTTCCTCTTTTTACTTCTTGATTTTTTTAAAATCTGCTTTTCTGGAAAATACTTTATTTTTATGGAAGAAACACATATTTTTTTAACATATGTTTTACACCCTAGAACACAGAGCAAACCAACTTAAGGAAAACTGAAGGACTATCTGCAGCTTTCCTTTTCCTAAGGAAACAAGTCTGATGTGCTCAAGGTCACCAAGGAAGCCCATGGCAGAGCTGGATGTGTAAAAGCAGCTTTCCTGCCCTGCGAGCTGCAGCACGAACCACAGAGGCACCGAGCCTGCCTGTGTCCCTTCTGTACCCACACAAGTACAATAAGAGGGGTGTAAATATTACTGTAGCATGTTTTGCTTTATTAATGAAGGTAAATRTAATCGACCTTGTCGATAGAAGTGTTTGTCTGTCTGTGCAGCTTGGAAAACTTTGTGGTGGGGGGAGGAAGGCACCCAGGCATGTCATCAGCTCCCTTTGGCTTTCTTCAGCCCCAGAAAAAGCTTTGTGCCTGAGCAGTGATGCAGAACATCTGATGGGCCTGGCTGTGGCCTAATCTCCCTTTCTCTCTCTTCTTCTTTTTTTTTTTTTCTTTTTCCAGTGAATATTTTTTCTGGTTTAAATACAGAAGCAGACAATACTTAAATGCAGTTGCCACTTCTTTTCTCCTTTTTTTTTTTTGGTCCAGAATTTTGACATACACCACTAATTCTGCAAGGCCAGTCAGTATATTGAGAAATGAGATGGCAGTGAAGAATGGTAATTAAACATATGCTGTAGACGAGTGCATGCTGCTACAAGTAGGCAGATAGGTTAAGTTGAAGGCTGCTGGCTTTAGATTAATTCCCTTTTGGTTCTAGTCTTGGATAAGCCTTACGCCTTACTGCTGAGGGCTGGGAGTGAGAAGAGATTACCGTGGGATGTATAAAGAGCTTTAATGATCAKTGTGAGTCTTGTTCCTGTTGATTTTAATACGTATTTTAGCTGAATCGGTTATTTATAATTTTCGTGAAATATTTTGCTATGAGTAAAACGGATATTTGCTTTATTTCCACGTACACATTCTGCCTGGATGTGTGTTTATTATAAACATAGGCTTTTGCAGTGTTTATACACAATGTTTTAAAAGAAAAATGTTTGTAAGCAGTTTTGATATTGGGTGCTGCAAAGTGAAGAAGAAAGAAAGGCCATGCCCCGTCTGGGGTGAATGTTTGAGGTGACCTTTGCCTATAAAGAACCCTATAAAAACCCCCGGGTTTAGACGGGGCTGGATGTGGCGTGGGCTGCGATATTCATTCTCAAAGGCGAAGCAACACTACCGGGGTTCTTTTATCCATGATCTTTTAGCGTGAGGCAAGGCGTGACCCCAATTCCTGCTGAAGTTTGGGGAAGTTCTCCAGCGCTTATAGGGTAGTTTTGCGCTTTTAGGATGCCTGGAGCTTGTGTCAGTGAGTGAACATGGCAAATGTATAAAAACGAGGGCAAAACGCGGGTGCTGGAAGGCAAGGGGCGGTTCGGGGCAGCAAGGAACAGGAACATCGGGGCGAAGGGAGGCCGGTCCGCAGCCGGGCCGGGCGGCGTTTCGAGCGCTGTGTCTTTGCGCAGAGGGTGAACCGGAGGCTGCCGGGCGCGGGCAGCAGACGGGGATTAGCATATTAATGGCAGCCGGGTAATCGCCTCCCGCCCCTGCCCGCCCTCCTCCGCAGGGCTCACTCCGCCTCGGCACCGCTCCCGGGGAGGAGGAGGACGAGGACGACGAGGCGGAGGTGGATGATGCTCCGGGGCGGGGGGAGATGAAGCAGCGGCGCGGCTTCCCCGCTGCGGAGCGCGCTGGAGCCCCGGGCTGCCCGGGGGACCGCACTCCCCCCGCAGCCAGGTGAAGCCGCACCGCCCCGGGGAGGGCCGGGGCTCCCTCCTCTCCCCGGGATCCGGCACGTCCAGGCGGCTCCAGCCTCCCCCCGCAGGAGCCCGCAGCGGCGGAGCGCTGAATCGGGACATTGTGTGCCGGAGCTGGCCGGGATCGAGCACTCTCTGTGTATGTGGCTGCTGGAGGTGGCCGGGCAGCAGCCCCCGAGGCGGGCAGGTGCGGGCTGCATGGAGAAAAGCGGCTGCAGCCCGTTCCCCATGTGCTGGGCTAAAGGTACACGGACCTTTTATTTATATACGCGTGTGTGTGTGTGTGGTGTGTGTACATATATATGCATGTATTTCCCTCACCCTTTTAATTTAACGTTTTACCACCTGTGGTTCTATGGGTTTTTTCCTATCAAAGCCGAGCTRGAAAATCAAATATTCTGGTCATGCGCTTGCAGTGCGGAGCTGCCCCTCCGCAGGAGCTGCTTCACCTGACAGCTGGGATGCTTCGGGATTTTTTTTCCCCTCCCTCTGCCTTTAAGAATGATTTGAAATGAAAAGAGCGCTTGAGCTGTTTGGTTTGTACTTGCACTGATGTGAGGATCTGACGGCTTTGTTTGTGATCTTTGTATGTTTGAAGCCACTGCGAAACTGATTCTGCTTTCACTCATCTTTTGGAAGAAGTAGTTTTTAAGCGTCTGATCCTGATCGTAGGGAGAGTTTACAGTGGAAGACTCAAATCTTTTTACTTGATGTCTCCGAATTTGCCACCCCTATTATCCACCCCCARACYGACACAATAAGTAGCCACGRAGCATGAACTTATTACAATGAGAGGGTTGGACTTGAAATTGAGGCTTAACAATAGTTAGATGGACATGGGAAGCTCATTCACGTGATAATTTTAACTTGCACCCCAAGACATTTATATTTACCATATAATAATCTGGACGGTGTTTGTGTATTGGAGTTGTGGGTGTCAGTGTACAGGGATTAAGGTCGAAATTCTATTAGTAGCCAAAGAATCAAATCTTCCTTAGATGGAAAACAACTCTAAAAGGTTGAGTGTTGCTGGTTGTAAGCATAACTTTCCTCGTGCTCGCTTTCATTTCAATGCACTTTCTTTTTTGGAAGAGAAACTGGCAGTGAAGTATTGCGTCACCGTAATCTTGGATCATGGACAGCCAGTTACTTCAGAAGTACAGGGTGAACGTATCTGAACTAAGGATTGATAGGCATAGCTGATGATTAGTTGTCTTGAAAAAAAAATTAAATTTATTTGCAAGTTTTTTTGTCTTGTGGTTAGGAGGACACACTAAGAAGCATTTAACACTTTGTCTTGCCTGCTTTCTGCACCTTGTTGAAATGTTCAGGCTAAACTAGTATTTCCCACACATCGAGATACTATAGTRCAACATAGTGTAGAAATTATTTAGAAATGGGAGAACTTGCAACACCACACCCTSGTCTYATGAAGTACAGAACCTGTCAGCTCACTGGGGAATAATAGTTAGTAAACAATGAGTAACGGTAGCTGGAAACAAAGCTATAACACAGTGTTCTATGCTTTTGGTAAAACTTGTTTACTGTGAAGAGGTAACAGCAGTGCCAGATCTGCACGTCATAAATTGGATAACAAAAGTATTAGATGAAACTGGCATTCATCTCGGTCTCTTGTGAGGGTCAGGATGAAGGTACCTCTCAGAAAGTAACTTTTAAAAGTAGGGAAGAAAAATCTTRRAGTRAAAGGARGTTTTTGCCATCTGCTAGATGAGGCATCAGTTTTCTCCCCGCTGGTCCAGTCCCAGAGGATGCCCCCAGCATGGCTGCACTGGGCCATGATAAAAGATATTGATTTCCCCCCCACCCATTCCTGCAACTAAAATGAATGAAAAATGATCCCACCTCTTCCTCTGGTCTCCTGTGTTCTCAGAATATAACTTAAGGGAAGATTTCTTATYCAGCCCTCTCTACCCCAAAATATGGAGAGCAGCCATGTAATCTCTTGTTACTCCTCTTGGGGRGAGAAGGGGAACACCAGCAGTTGCATAAGAGGACAAAGGCACCAGGATCTTCACAGCTGCCAGTTTTGATGATTTCTAGAAAAAGCTACTTCACATCCTCCCAAAAAAATAGGACAGATGAGAAATAGCTTGAGCTATATTTGTCATTGAATGGTGGCCATGCTTTAGTCGATGATTACTCTGTGTACTGTTCACCGGCTTAACCTTAGGGAAATGAGACGGATCTGGCCTACTTTGATAAGGGCTGTGAGATATCTGCAGTCCAAGAAAGGTAATATATTAATGAGAGAACCATTTAGTTCTGATGTCTTTATTCTGGCTCTTTGGTTTTTCTGTTAGAGCTTCAGGTTACCTGTAGGAAAAACTGATAAAACTTTTGAGTATTTTATAATGTCTTAAAATGTGATCTTGATGTATATGTTTTATTATCCATAACTTCTTTCTAAGTGCTCTGTTTTCTTTTGAATGGGACAGATTAGGCTTTCATTGTACCAGGTGTGATTTCAGCAAATGTTTGTTCTTTGAAAATGCTTTGAAATATTTCAGTGAGTCTGTGTTCATACAGAGCTTCCACTTTTTTTAGCRTTCTTAAATCTGAAATCGTCAAATCTTCTTAGCAATAGCGTGGGATGACCTAATTGCAGCCAATTCTGTGGCTTCATCTGTAGGACTRAATCAGAGAATATTTGCTTGCTTTGTAAAGTATTTGTGTAAATCTGTGTTGTTGGGGTTTTGCCTCCTCTTCACATCTAAATCTAATCTAAGTAGTGTTACTGAATTGAATAATTTAGGCTGGATCTTCACATTCCAGATTTACGGGAATTTTGATGGGTGAATGAAGACAAAGTGTATATTTTGTTACTGGCATATTTCTTTTCAGAAAGTCTGTATTACTTTAGTAAGGATAGGAGTAAGACGTTCTTGGCTGCTTCCTTCCTCCCATTAAATAATTTGAAATTTACAATCTTAGGTCTTGTGGAATGATCATCCTGAAGCTTAGTTACAACTTCAGGGTGTGCTGAAGTGGGTGTCTTAATCCCTGAGCAGTCACTGCTCCTTTCCCAGCTGAGTGCTGAAACCTTGTTTTGGTACCATACAGCRATGTTTCCTTTCTGCCTGTAACAGCAGACTAGAAAATAGTCATGGATCATTAAAGGSTTTTCACTGACCTCTCTGAACTTTGTTAAAATCATTAATAGTATAATGTGTTGCACTTTGRCTTAGATACTTTGCTGGTGAACTTTTTTCTTGGGTTTCCTGTGAATTCCTGCCATTTTAACCTTACACAATAATTGGGTGAAAGCATCACAAATATGACAGCCAAAGATAGTTGGGCAGCTCKGCTGTAGGTCTCCTCCACTCCAAGGAGGAGGAAGTTTCTTGAATATCTTCCATGTGAAGAGCTCTGTTTAGTCATTTATGAACAATTAATTGATGCAGTTCAATGCGAGTTGTTAGTGCAAGATGATCTCAGCCCTTCAAGCTAACATAAAAAGGTCTGTACTGGCTTAAAATAATCAAGCCAAGTTCAGTCAAAAACCTTGTYTGGATTAAAATAAATATTAAAAAATGAAACCTATTTGTGTTGTGAAATGTATTTAATCTACTGGGGAAAAAGTTTTGCCCTGTCTATCATGAATGTTGCAATCTTTCTTTAAAGAGATCAGCAGTTCCAAATTAAATGTTTTGGGTTTATTTTTTGGTGAGCCCTGCTGATTCAGGGGGTGTGTTCAGATGGGACCTGCTGGTGGTGTGTGGAATATAATCAAGACAGATGGATATGTAAGAGAAAAGTTCAGAGCTGTTTCTGAAATCTCTACTGTTTTCTAAAAGAGTGATAACTTTCAGTCCAACAAACCCTTAGGTTTGTAGGTGAGAGGTGATCACTTAAGAGCCACACGGTGGTAGAAAACTGAGTAAGGGAAGTTATTGATACCATGAAGGTTGTAGGCAGGTAAAAAATCTCTAAAGCAAGATTTGCTGCTTCTTTCATGTAGACACTGTATATGAAATGCAGAAATATAATTGCTGTGTATTAGAAAGGAAAAAAAGCTGTTCTGTTAGTGTGAGTGTTTTGCTGTTTCTTCATATTGAATTTCAGTTGAGGTGACCGGAGGGAAGCACCCGCTCTTACCTTTTTTGTGGTTCTGAAGGTGTAGTTTGAGAATGCCATTAAATGATTTTTCTTTGGTGTCTGAGGGCTATTAACACTCGGAAGAGTCTGGGGTGTCATTTGACACTGTTGTTGGTTAACTACATGGGGATACATCAGTCATTTCTTTCTAAATTGTAAGTTTGCCTAAACTTGTTTAATTTCATGAACATCGTAGCTTCTGGAGCTGTGAGATTTGCAAGCCATAAAAAGCATCTCTTCAATTCCTGTGTGCCTGGATTTGTTTGGAGGTTTTTCTAGAAATAAGAAAAATAATGTTAAACTCATCAAACCATTAATTTTCAGAGGCGATTGAAAGAAGTTCATGGAATCACAGAATCCATGGGATTTTGTTTGGGATGGAAGGGACCTTAAARATCATCTGTCTAGTTCCAACTTCCCTGCCACTAGACTGGATTGCTTACAGTATCATATTCCTGAAATGCMTGTATATATTTAAAGGTGGAAAATAATCTGGAAAAGCAGGGGGGTTTTCCCCTTCAGGTTTACAGCACAGCGTGTGGTAGCTCAATATTCTTAAAAATACAKGAACTGTGCACCTCTGGGAGTCTGCTGCATTCCCATTGGGGTGATTTGTTCAGTATTCAGAGACAACTGGAATGGAAGATGGAGCTTGAGATATTTTTACAAGAAAGGAAAGTGATTGTTTTARGGGCTGGGGGAGCATTTGGCAGTTCTCTGGGTAGTGGAGATGTGTGATCTTATCAATTGTAGCACCTGGTAATGAGCCAGTGAACCAGCTTGGAATTAAATTCTGAGCTGCCTGGAAAAAAACTAAAACTTAAGTAAGGAAAACAAAATGTTTTCAATATCCTTTTAAAGAAGCATTATGAGAAAGGCCTAARAGTAAAGTGTGGAAGTTGGCAGACAAGTGAACGTTTCATTGTTGGAAATGATGTATTAAGCAGAAAAGTTAACTAGGAGCTTATAGCCCTAATGATTTTTTTATTCAGTTTATGCTTGAAATTTTTCTGTCACAAATCCCATTGTGTGTGTATATTTTTTGTATATAAAACACATATACGGATGTGCATAATTTTCCTTGCCCATTTAGTCTGGCAACAGTTGCAGTGTTTCASAAGTAGCATCCTTAGATACCAAAGATGATCTCTTACCTGGTTTTTTTTTTTGTTTTTAGCAAACGCAATTAATTCAGCAACATCTCTTCTAGCACAGCTTTTATTGGAAGTGCCGTGGTACTGAAATTAGCTTTTGTGACTGGTGTTACATTTGTAAGAAATACATTGTCTTGTCTCAATCCTTCAGTTGCTGTAGTGTTGCTGAAATACAGTAGTTGCAAATTGTAAAAATGTTGATGTGCCAGCAGAGAGTACATACTTTTCATTAAATATCTGGGGAAAAAAACTCTCACTAGTATTCCTAAATTCATGACCTGTTATGGATTTGTTCATGTAATTGTTAAAAACTGGAAATATTATAGATTAATATACACTGTAACAATACAGTRGGCAAGCCTGTACAAGCTGCTGAATTCTGTAACTTGGCACGGCAAACAAAAGCCAGACATAAGGAAATATCTTWGTAAATGTTACATTAAAAGAAGCTTAAGTACAGGACATCATAAATATATTTGATTATAGGAGTTACAAAGATATTGTAGCATTCATGAA
The DNA here is from genome assembly GCF_030028575.1 of Malurus melanocephalus. Taxonomy (NCBI): domain Eukaryota; kingdom Metazoa; phylum Chordata; class Aves; order Passeriformes; family Maluridae; genus Malurus; species Malurus melanocephalus. Next base: position 271,063 of record NW_026623336.1, read on the forward strand.
GATTTTATTGTCAGGCAAAACCAATGAGATCACTGCAGTGTTTCCTGTTGAATCCTTGAGAACTGCCAATGCCAGTTTTTCCTGTCAGGTTGTCAGGGGCACAGGGTTGCTGAGGTGTGGGGGTAACTGGTGGTTGCCCAGCACTGGGTGATTCTSTATTTATTGGCATATGGAGGGTTGGGATTTCATCTTCTGATATTTAATGTAGCTTAGCATAGATATTATGGAAAACATTTTTGTGTGTATTCTTGCTGAGTCATTTCATTGAAAATAATCTGTAAACAAAACTCTCTGTTTTCATTTATTTATTTGATAACCAAGGTTCGTTACTTTGCCAGAAGGGAGAATCTTAATCCTTTCCCAAGCACTGTCACTGCTTTCTGAAGTAGTGTTTCTTCTGCCAGTGATTTCAGATCCATAAAAGTAAGCACTAGGAGTTTGTGCTGTATTTTATTTAAATTTGACTCTGCAAATGAAGTGTTGTCCCTTGCTTTACTGAGGAGATATGTGAGGAAAAAACARCTTTGTCTGTGACTGAAATCTGCTCATCTTGAGTAAGTTAGGAGTAAAATCAGTGTGTTACCTTCAGTTCTGTCATGACTTGGGACTGCTGCTCACAGCAACTGAGCACTTCAGCTATGTCCTGTACGGGGTCACATCAACAAAGGATGATGTGTAATGAACTGAAGTGTGGCATTTGGAGACTGAAAGCTGAACCTTTTACTTCAGTTTGATGTGCTGTAAAACTAAAAGTAAAGCCAGACTTTCCTCACTTGGACAATACCTCTTGATAAAGCTAAATTAATTACTTAGTTGCCAGTATTTGATCAAGGATTCCCATACTTGTTGAGTTTTCTCCTTTAATAACCATATAAAGGTTATTTATGAGTTTGAACCAAGGAACATTTTCATCATAAGTGATCGCAGGGTGAGTAATGGTCTGCGGTCCTGTTAAATCTTTRTTTCTGGGAAGGAGAGTGGGAAGGAACTGGGTGTGTTCCTGAAGCTTCTTAGCTGATTTYGGAAGATAAGGGGCAATAAGAATTAAACTTTTCTCATAGGCTTTCTTCTAATATGTTTGCAACTCAGCAGTAAGCTATTCTTGCTGGTATGGGGAGATACTGGGAATCATGTTCCTGAAATCTCAGAGTGTTCAGCTCAATGGGGGTTTTGTCTCAGCTGTGTCATGATGGTTGGTCGAGATAATCTGAAGAACTGCAACAAAGATACTTTAGAGTAGAGCAACCTTTTCAATTTGATCCTAACAAATGATTCCCATGCAACACATTGCATTGCCAGGGATTTGAACAGCAGCTTTTTGTCCATTCAGGTGTTTGATTGCAGCAGTCTTGCCTCTTCCTGGCAGAATCGAAAGGTCTCTGATTTATGATCATATATAGCTGTACCTGTCAAATAGGAGCATGTGKGCTCTGCAGATATCCATCCCAGCCCCTTACCAGAGGGAAAAGGCACTGCTCAGGTGACAGGGAGCTGTCTATCTGTTCTCAGTGCAGGGCTRATTCCTGTGTCATGTTTATCACATGAGCAGCAAAAAATTAGGATTTGCACCCAGAGCTGTTCCAGGCAGTGTCTCTGGCACAGAGGTRGGATGGGCACATAGTGGTTGTGCTTGTCAGGTCAATAAATTAATATTTTACCAACTAACTAGGTTTAGCAGAAGGTSGGCTTTTCTGCATGTGTTTCTGAACCTAAAATTAAGGGTGTTTTGTTCTGATTATACTTTATGAGAGCTTAATGCCTGGGGTTTTTCTTACACAGAGTTGGGTGGATGTCATAGAATCCCRGAATGGTTTGGGTTGGAAGGAATCTTAAAGWTCATCTTGTTCCAACSCCCTGCYATGGGCAGGGATGCCTTCCACTATCCTAGGTTGCTCCAAGCYCTGTYCAACCTTGAACASCTTCAGGGATGAGGCAGCCACAGATTCTCTGGGCACCCTCTGCCAGTGCCTCACCACCCTCATGKTAGAGAATTTCTTCCTTGCTCCTGTTCTGTCCTTGAAGCATTTGCTTCTTCATTTTATATTTCTGCTTTCATATTTTTTAAAATGCATACACACAGTACTTCATAGAGTATATAATACAAAATATAAAGTAATTATATATTGCATATACTGTTTTACTGACATAGCATATATAAATTGAACATATGGATGCAAGGCATCATCAGTTGTTGGYAGGAAAATATCCATTACTTTTCTTCTTTCCAGAATAATTCTGGTGGTTGTATAGGTTCTGGTTTTATGTGCTGTTGAACAAATTTCTTGCAGGTTTTGGATGCACTAATCTAGTTTTACAGGAAAAGCTGTCTCACCTGCATTGAYCACTAATATTGGGCTTCATGTCTGAAGTACCAAATTTACACATCTAAAYATAATTTAAATATATTTTGTCAGTCTGGAGGTGTTGTAAAAATTAATTTGAAATTATGCTCTTATCTGCCACTTCTCACTTCCCAAGTTCTGGCTGTGACACAKTTGTGCAGTTTGGGTACAGTGTCCCACTGATGAAAACCAAGGTGCTGCAGAAGGAACAGGAGCACTTGGTGTGGGTGGTTGTGGGTGCCAATAATAYCTGTGATAAACCCTCCTTCAGGTCATCTACTCAGAATTATCCAAGTCCTTACTGCTCATGCTGAAATCAGCCTGAAATATCTGAAATTGCTCGTCCCTAAAATTTGAAGGGAAAATAGTTGTRCTTGTTCTGTGTCTGATCTGTTCCGAGAGAGAGCAGTGGCTGTTGGAGATGGGAGTGGGAGCAAGCTGGAAATGAGAATTATCTGAAATCGGGAACAAGCACACCCTGGATACTCCTGGATACACAGCAAGGTCAGGATTCCTGTTTCATCCTGTAGGAAGAGCCAAGGCATGTTAAAACACACTTCATGTTTATCCTGTRTAGAAAAGCAATGGCAACCAATCAGTCACTTTTGTTTAATCCAGATTTATCTCCAGTTTGGTTTTTTTAATGTTAAAATCACAGTCAARGCAAAATAAAATAAACCACGGTAGGAGGGTTTGGGTGTAAATAYCTCAGGAACAAGAAAAAATCATCAAAATGGGTGAAAAACTCTCGTGTTTGAAACTGGCTATAAAATGGGATCATACTTGGGTCTGTATTTATGAGTACACAGAGGTCAAAAACACCAGCTGAAGGAATTTACATTCAAGTGTCTCAAGTTACTTGTGTGGCTGCAGTCTTCAGGAGAATGAGTAATGAAGGCAGCTTTGAAACTTGCAGTCACAAATCTTCTGCCTTTCTTCRGCATGGTATTGGGAAATTCAGGAAAGTTTAGTGTGAACACAGTATTTGGAGTCGTAAAAAYAAGAGGGAGAAAAGCAAACCTCAACTTGAAATGGGTTTTTCGTGTCTGCCAAGAATAATAATTTCATTTTATGAATCAGTGACTGATGCCTCAATCCAGTTAGTATTTTCCTGTTCAGTGGTAGGAGCATAAACAAGAGGTTGCAATTTTTTGGAATAATGCTACATTTTGGGAAGTGGGAGCCATTCCCTTTCTCTAGTGTGGGAATTACCATGAACTTCAGTTTTTATTCCATTTGTGGTACRTGTGCTGCTTCAGCCCTAGAATAATCATACAAAGCAGTAGTTAATATGTAACTTTTTGTAGGTTATTCGCATAAAATTCTTGAATATTTTTCCTTYTCTTATTAGGACTTTCCTTGCTCTRTAAATCCTATTGCWCACATTATTAATGTTGCTCCAGTTTTGTTGTAAATGGGAATAAAAATGTGCTGGTTGACTACTCTACAAGCAAAAGTATTTCTCAGATCAGGCAGTAGGTAGGACATGAGCTGTGCCCTTCTATTCTCACAAGGACAACCTCCTGCACTGCAATAAAGTTGCTCATAAAATGTGTCCTTTGTGACTGACTGGGCAGATTTTATAGGGTCGGGTCCTTTCAGGTGTTGAATGCTTCCTCCTTCCTTATCCCYGTGCACTCTCAGGTATTCCAGCACTCACCACCCATCCATTAATGCCCTTCTATATTCCAGTCTGCTGGAAATCCAAAGGGGTGATCATTGCTTTGCAAAATGAAGGTCCTGCTGAAGAAGAAAGGTGAATCTTGAACGGTTTAGGTTGTTGATTTGTTAATAATGGCCTGTGTTTTCATTGACATTGGGTGCAGTGTAATTTGGCACTAAATTTTTAGATGGACTGTTATTTTTTGCTTTAATTATTACTTCTTTGTGGGTTTTTTTTTTCTCTTTCCTTTCAGGCCACAGAGGTGCTGTTTGTTTTATCACTGTGAACTGTTTTGTTTAGCATGTAAGAGTAGATTGTATAAATGTTATAATAACTTGATTTATAAGTTCARAGCTTTTTGTCAAAACAAAATGTTCATAGGCATACTCCCAGCTTAATTTGTTATCTCTCTTTAATCTTAATTTTGTTGCATTGAAACAAACAAACAAGGAATTTGAACCTCTCCAGCCAGATGTCGTATGAGGATTGACAAATTCTCTCCAAATTAATTTCTTTGTAAATACCTTATATTGGTATACACCTTTGCTAACTGCCTTTAAAACATCAAGATTAATCTGTAAGTTTGATATGTTCTGTACAGCAATATATTGTCTTTTTAAAGTTAGACTCTGAAAGAACGAATCCAATTTTAAGTTTCTGTGTTTCATTGGGAAAAAAAGGAAAGGAAGTTTTTGGGGTCTTTTCTGAACATTTGTCCAATTTATGTAGGCAACAACAGATTTTAGTCTGGTTTTTTTTTCAGGTGACAGAACTTTACAAGGCAGACACACCAGGGAAATAGTTTAAATTTTTTCACATCCTGTCCTCTTAAATGCTATGACAATGACTGAATTGYGATACAAGGGAAGGTGGATAAGAGATGTTTTTAATAAATTACCTTCTATATCATAAGAGTGGAGTAAATAGAAACTGAAACGGGTTTTGTTTCATTCTGGTATTAGTTGTTTGCGTCTCCAAAATCTTATGTGGYGAGTTTCTTTTGATTAATTAAAACAATGGAGAATCKTGAGTTGCCTAATTWWWAAAAAAAAWAAATWAATTGAGCATGCATAAATGTTGAGAAAAGTCTTCCACAGTTCGAGCTGGCCTCAGAAATCTCAAGTCTGATGAAGAATTCTTGAAAGAAATGGAGCTTTCTGAGCTTGAGCGTGGTAGATGATCATTAAAATGAGTGGGGAAATGGGGGTGGGCTGTGCTGCGGCTTCTGCAGTGGAGAAACTGCCGGGATCTGTTCCTGGAGGGTTTTTTTTTCCTACAGCATCACCCTTTCTGTGCCTATCTCACTTTCTGCTCTAAGTACAGCAATGTCACAGTCTGTGCAGCTCAAGTTCTTGCTGTGAAAAATACATTTTCYGCCAAGAAGGGTGAAACAGGGATTTTTTCAGTCTCTTTATTAACCGACATCCTAAATGAGGAGTTAGTGTTGCCCATTAATAAATCAGAATTTGCTCTTTCCTAAAACTTTTTAAATGCGTAGTATTGCAGTAAATGGAATATAGTGGCTTGAGGGTGTTTCTTTAGGGGCTTGATCTTTAYTTGAATATTYTTTTAAAATTTCATTTATTTTGCCTAAAGGGGTAGAGTCAGCCRTGAGGTCTCATCAAGTATGCTGCTCTGTGCTCTTCTTTGTATTAGCAAAGTATTCTTCTGTTCACCTCTTAAAGTAGGAAAACTAATTTCCTTCTGGAGTGTGAAAATCATTTGCAGCTCATTTCTTCAGAGTAAATCRTATTAACTCTTAATGTCTCAGGTTTTCCTCTGAGTGCTGTTGTCTTTGACGGAAGAACATAGCTTCATTTTAAGTGAGCTTTTCTTGTCGAATTCCTGTCAGCCATGAAACTCACTTGCTCAGTGAAATATTCTGCAGCTGATTAAAATGTAATGAAATCATGTTTCTGACAAATGCTGAGCATCTTTAAAGACCATACTTTGACATTTGCAAAATAATGGGAAATAATTAGAGGTTAGTTGTGCTTATGCTGCYGTTGACTATGCCAGGCATATCTCAAATTAACCTTTTCCTTTACACTTCGTTCTAGTTACTTGTTCTGCCATGTGTTCAAATGGTCTCTGGCCAAAAAGARTCACCACAATACCTGTTGTAAGCAACAATCACCTCTTTAAATTCCAGTCCCAGGCTGGAGACCTGTAGATGGTGCCATGATAGTCAACTGATCAGCTGTTTTGTTGATTTTGGTGCAAATTACAGCTCATCAGCTTCATTCTATCAGATGCAAACAAGCCTTACCTGTCTGTCCTGTTCTTGAGAATTCCATCCATTTCTGCCTGTGTTAAAGATTATTGGTCCATTTATTCACATCTGTCCATTTAATTGGTCAGACTTGTCTAGGTACCAKCTAATAGTTGATAAATGGTTTTAAAGGAAGAGGGGAAAAAAGAAGTTGAAAGTGACACTCTAATTTTTAATACTGCTTTTTTAACTGAAATATTTTTGCTGCCTTTAATCATTGCAATGAAATAGTCCCTCTTCTTCTCCTCCTACCTGTTCACTGCTCTCCCTTCGTCTCTCCTCTTCATCTCTATCTTGACCAGGTATTGAAAATCAGTAAATGTTACTTAATAGTTTAGCATCAGAGGCTCAGATCTGTCGGTTTTAYACTACAAACCCCAAGGAAAACTAACACCCCCTTCCCCCCCCACCCCCGACCAGAAAAAAAAGAAGCCTGGACTGATTTATTCTGTCTTAATTTGTAAAAGCAACTAAAAAATCATTTAAGCAGCAGGAGGAGGCCTCAGAGGGAGGCAAGGGCTTCGTAATTAGGAAGACTGGATGAGGAAACTTTGGACAGGGAGGAAAGGGYGGGTAGCAAGTTCTGCAGCTTTGGCAGTAGCCAGGACAAGTTACTAAGCTGGTGAAGCAGCCCGTGGTGTACTTACGTGCCTTTGAAAAATTAACTCAAATCTCTGTACAATTACACTTTTCAGAAATAATCGTGCATCAATTTTGTAGCTGCTTACAGAGGCATGTGTGAGAAACCARAGTCCTTTAATGATATTTGAACATCAAATGATACATGCGAACTGGAAATGTGTGCAAGAAAATATTCTACTTTCTTAAAAAAACCTTGGAAAATACTGCATGAGTGATGGGATATCTTTAATTTTATTAGGGATTTTTTTAACATTCTTTTAAGGATCATAGTATACAGTGTGGGCTTTTCAGATGTGTTCATAGATGGGCTTTTTATGTAGAGTTGTTTACTTTTCTGATTTGTTCTATAATAAAAATGTTATTTGACTTCTTTTAGTTTTCTGACTTGATGTCAGGCTTTTCCAAGCCTGGATATCATCATCTTTCACTGGCAGCTATTGACTTAATAAATGTAGTCTATGAGAAAGCTGCCAAAGCTGTGTATCTGTATTTTCATCTGAACTTTTTGGAAGCCCTAAGGGTTATATTTGACCTTTGGAACAAGTCCAGAGTAGGCTRCTAATGGTCATGGTCATGGGGCTGGAGCATCTCTTCTATGGAGACAGGCTTGGAGAGCTGGGGCTGCTCAGCCTGGAGAAGACAAGGCTCCAGGGAGACCTTGGAGCCCCCTCCAGTATCTAAAGGGATTCCACAGGAGCTGGAGAGAAATTTTGAACAAGGTCCTGGAGGGACAGGACAAGGGGGAATCAATCAAATAAGATGAAGGACAGTCGGTTTAGATTGGATATTAGGAAGAAATTCTTCCCTGTGAGGTTGGTGAGCCCCTGGCACAGATTGCCCAGAGAGGTTGTGGATGTCCCATCCCTGGAAGTGTTCAAGGCCAAGTTGTGGATGGCTTTTCGAACAGCCTGGTCTAGTGGAAATTTCCATAGCAGGGGGATRGAACTGGATGATCTTTGAAGGTCCCTTCTAACCCARACCATTCTGGGATTCTGCATTTCAGTTTCAACAACAGAAGCAAAAGGTTAAGCTTTGTGGATGTTGTTAATGTAAAAAATTTAATCCCATCAGTGATCCAGTCTCTTGGACAGCATCTCCTGCTTGTGACTCTCTCAGGAGACTCTGTGAGCAAGGCTGCAGTCTGTCCTTACGTTTCTTAGTGTCCACTGCATTAGAGACTTTTAGAGAATCTTTTAGTGTCAGTTTATCCATTTTTGTGGATTTTGTAAATATTGATTAAGCTCTCAGCTGGAGTCCTGCCCTTTTAGGTTCCCTTCACAAGGCTTCTGCTTTGCCCCTTCATTATTTTAGTTGCATTTCTCTGGACTTTTGGACAGTGCACAGGATGCTCTGGAAATAACACTGACTTTTCTGTTGCACCTTGGGGCAAAAATAGAAAAAAAAACTTAGTCTGTAATTCTCTGCTGGCAAGGGGTTGTGTGATGCTCAAGATACTCAACACCTACCCCTTGCCTTTAGTAAGCCCTGACAGAACCTCTTCCAAGTCACTGAAATCCCAAAGACCCAGTTTCAGGCTAAAATTAGTAATGTGATGAAATACTGCATTCTTTGGTTAAAATACTTAATAATTTTATCTGTTTGTGCAGTTTTTCCTGCTGCTAGCTACTGTTCAGTTTGTGTAGGGATTTGAGTGATTCTAGGTCCCTCTGACCTGTGAAATACTTGCTGCATGTTTGTAGTGTGGAAGGTGTGTTGTCACAGCAACATTCAGGTTTTGTGCAGAAATATTTTCATACATATTAAAGTGCATATAGTCCTTGCTGAAATAGAATATTCTTCTCTTTTCTCTCTAGCKTCTATGAAGTATTTATTTTAAAATAGATTCAAGCATAATAAGAGCACAGATTGCAAATTTATAAAAAAAATCCTGAAGCTCATGTGCAAAGGTGTTTTAATTGCCAGATCCTTTTGTAAAAGATTGTGTTCTCAGGCCAAGTCAATTCAGCAACTAAAAACTGCACGTGTTTAAGTGCATCCSCCCGCTCCAATTAATATTCTTGTATGTTCTAATAGAGACTTGAAGGAAGATGGATTGATAGCTCTGTGTGCGGTGTTGGCTTACGGAGGTGTCTTGTTTGTGTAACACCAACTTAATTTATTACCACCTGCTGTTTCTGCAAATGGTGAGATTGTCGCACACAAATTGCATATTTCATCACTGTGATGGTGGGAATTGATTTATTGTTTCCAGGGAAATAATTGAATGGAGGAAAAATGCACTGTTAAGTAAGTTGCATCTTTATGAGCTTCTTAATGCCTGTCCATGATCAAATATATTCTAAAAAGGTGCAGTAAATTCTTGTGGGGGTAGCAAAACCTGTTGACTTTATGTCATCAGGTTTGCCTGAATTTCTCAACCATGAAGATGTTAAACYATCCACCCCCTGTCTCCTTTGATACCCTCCTGTGATGAGTTTGGGACCTCAGTCTGATAGGTGTTTGCTCATGTCTGTCCTAATTCACCATGGATGGGCTCTCACAGAACCTGCGAAGACTCAATTTTACTCCTGTTTTTTGAAACGTGTAGCGGTTGAATTGGATATTTCTGGTATTTCTGACCCCATTCCCTGTTGTTTGAAATTAGGTGACCTTCAGTAACTACTAAGTATCTGGATGATCTCGGGTGGGATGAGATGGACTGGATGGAAGAACCCAAACAGTGGCTTTAATGAAGAGGCTGATGCTGGTTTTGGCATGGGYTGTGTTGTATTTATGGCTTGTGCATTGCAAAGCAAGGTGTGGGTTTGACTGAGGATGTCYCCTGTCAGGGGAGCTTGGAGGGGASATGAAAATAGTGCCRCATRCACCATGATTGAGTRTTCTTGTGGTGTTCTTGCATGATTTCTTCTACAATTGGAAGTGACAAAATTGATGAAGCTTAATTGTACTGAAACTTGTCTTGCTGTAGGGGATTGATCCCACCTCTTCCAGGTTCCAATTAATTTTTCTACCACAGACCAATATTTTATCCTTTTAAGTATTAAATTTCGCTTTCTGATAATTTTTTGAAGGAAGCCCTAAAATAAATGTATTTCAGCTGGTTAATACCAGTTGGAATGGCTTTTTTCCTCTGGTTTAAAAACGTGAGGAAGTAGTGACTCAGAAGTAGAATGGTCTAATTGCAACTGTTCCCTTCTTCAGMTCAGAAGTTTTAACCTTTCTGATGGTTTGTGTCTCATGCAAAGCTAAATTTTTAGTCATCTGGCATAYTGGAGATAGTTCTAAGAAAAGAAAATAGTTTTTGTAGCATCAGTTCTTTGGTAAGCTGTTGTCTGACTCCTGTCTCTGTTTACTACACAGTGAGGAAACCCCCAAAACACATGCTCTGAACCCACTTTATACTGTAATCAGGTCCTTTAAGCAAGAGCTTTCCCTTAAAATTGTGAATTCCTTATTTCTCAGTACAAAGTAAATCTCGAACTTCAGGACCTGTAGTATATTAGACATGCTTTAATTCATGTAAACTCAGCAAAGGATCAGTAGCCCTCTTTTAGTAGATTGGAGGTAAAAGACTGAAAAATGCTTTGGGTGGAGGCCAAGGGTGTTTTCTTGGATGATGCCAATTTTCAGAGCTTTTCAGTGTCGATGATGGTTCTATTCAGAGACTTAATGAAGCATTCACTGGGAAACCCCACAAGAAACCTCACAACTTCATCGGGATTGGAAAGCAAAACCAGCAAGTGCCTTTCCCGTTAGATGTGCTGTGCACAATACAGAAATCTCTATTTTTGTAGTGAGAGTGAGGGGCCAAAGGAGCATGTCCAAGGGAGAAYTGCAGCTGCAGGGACGTAGTGAGCCCTGGGTTTAGATCCAGCTGTACACAGCATGTTAGGATCATCCTGGGATGAAAGCGCTGGTAGGGAGTCCATAAATTCTCTTCTGATACAAAAAGCAATAAGGAATCATTGGTGCTGACTCCAGAAGTCTGAAGAGGGCACTGATGATTTCTTTGGAGTGGGTGAAGTGTTCTAAATTGCCTTTTTAAGGCTATATTAAGTTCTGTTGGTTTTTATCCTTATTGTTAATAAAAATCTTGAAATGGCCATACAGTGTATGTTTATCTGCTTCTAGCTAGCCAGAGTAGAGTAAAGAATCACTTTATTCTTCATTTCTACCTATATACCAGAGGCTGTAGTTACTGGCTTTAGAAAACACTCAAGCCAGAATAGGCCTAAGGAAAACTTTTTACAGGTCATTGAATTTTGTAATAGGCCATTGTCAGGCAGTGCAACAGTGAGGCTGTTGTCATGCTGCTCCTCTGGAACACTTAAGTGCCTTTTATCTGATGGCTAAAATTATTAAGGTGGGGTTAAAAATTAAAAGATAGTTGTAACATTTTGAATTATAGACTGGGATGGTGTCATTCAGTAATGAAAAACTAGGAAAGCCAGGGTAAAATCAGATGGTAGCCAAAGCCAAATGTGTTAAACCTTGATAGTTCATAGCCAGGATGCTTCACTGCTGTACTCAGCTGCCTCCAATTTCAGGCACTTCTAGTTTTTAATTTAGGAGAAGCACACTTGCTTCATCATCAGTTCTCATTAGTTTTTACTGTTCTAGAAGGACAGTAAACTCTGTGCTTGCATTCGCCTCTAAAGCTGTTCAGAAGAAGAATTTGTGCCATGTGGGTCCTCCTTGGAGCAGTATTTCAGTCAGGAGTTTTAGAAAAGGTTATTTGAATTCATACAGCTTACCTCAGTCCCTTGTTTCAGTGTTCACAGGAAGGGCTGCTGCCAACAAGTAGWGCAACTTCGAAATATACGGAATTTAATTTTAATCTTTATTTTAAAATTGCACAGTTGTTGCTTGYTCATTTCTGTGGTGCCTTTTGAAATAAAACTGCACCCCTCTAATTCTCTAGAGCTTGCTAGAAGCAAGGAACAGARAATGCAAGGGGAGATTAGTGTTTATTTGAATTTCAGTGGAGCCAAGGGACCACAGGGAAAGTTCAGAGTGCTGTTGAGAAATTAGGCAAGTATCTAACTGGATACTGTGTTCTAATTAAAGCTTGTACAGACATTGATTTTCTTGTATTCCCAACACAACTGATGTTTCCTCACTGCTTAATTTTTTAATATTAAAAATAGAAAACGGTGCCAACTCCAAAGGGACTTGCTGGTAGTGCAGATTATGTAACGTTACAATAAAATTGGGTTAAACTGAGTGTTTAAGGTATATTAGGACTTAATCCTGTGGGATTTTTAGTGAGAAGTATGGGTGGTGTTTTGAATGCAGGATGGAGTACAGGACACTGGGACATTTGAAACATTGCTGCTTGGCAGGGCAATAGTTTTCCATTGGTCAGTCCCCCGAAACTTTCTCAATCCCTCATCCCAAGGTGCAGCTACTCCTCTGGCACTCAGCAAAATCCACTCCAAGTTCTTAAGCAGCCTTTGTCCATAGGCGTTGTACAGGGAATATGCCTTTGTTTAATTTAATTTAGGTGATACATTTGTTTATTTGTATTTTTGTTTATTCTTGATTGAGTTACACTTTTATTTACAGGCCTGAGATTGTCGTATTGTTTCACTTCATGTGGGTCTTGTAATTCATGCTGTCTCGGGATTCCTCCTTCATGCTTCCCTGAACGTTTAATCTCCTAAAATATTGTTATAATTGAAATAAATGTTCCCATATTGGCAATTTGTATTGCTAAACTTGTTTTGACTTTGGTCTGTATTATCTTTGAACTGTATTGGGACATAGATTTAGTAACTGTTCAGGCAAAATTCCCTGAGGGGGGAAAARTAGAATTGCCAGTACTGTTTTTCCATTTCATATTGATACAGTGAAGTACTTGATGAGGCAATTTAGGCTAAARTAGGTACTAAGAACTTGATTTTAAAATTGTTTTAATGTGTCTGGCTTTTATACTTTAACCTGAGAGCCTTGATAAATGCTTTTGGCTKCAGATACTACACTTAAGAATGCATATATCTAGAGGAGTGGGGAGAAGGCAGTGACCAGGAGGGGATTGGAGAGAGGAAGCAAGAGAAATTAATAAATAAATGTGTTCTTGGAAGTAGTCATAGCAAATATTACCAAAACCAGTGAACACAGCTGAAAGGCAGGGTGAAGTGGAACAAAGGATTTCTYCTTTTTTCTTCTGCTTTTGAACATCAACATTAGCTGAAAGAAAAAGTACAAGAAAAATMAACTCAGCAGGGAACAAACAGGGACATTCCAACGTGACTTATGGAAATAGCTGAAATTATTGAATGTGTTTGAAGGCTAAAGTGATGATAAAAGGAAAAATATAGCCCTTCTCCTTTCATTCTACAGTTCATCCCTAGTTKGAATCACAAACCTAATGGATTTCTCAAGGTTCCATCCTTAAATGTGTAACAAGACACTGACATCAAGYGAATGCAAAAAGCACTTGTTGTGCACCTGGCATGTTTGCTGCTTCCCTTGTGTCTCATGGATGTGTTTATATTGGGCAGTGGCATACCAAAACTCAGCAATGTGCTGACTCTTAACACAGGCCCCAAAAATACAAGCTTTGTCATGGGGTTTGTAGTTAAAATTGTGCTTAATATCTTCCCTGTCTGTGAGGTTGAGATAGGTAAGTTAATATTTGCAAGGTGAGTTACAGCAGGATTTAATACAAGCTGTGAAAATGGATTGAGCTTGAAATGCACAAGATGTTTACTCTCTGATGTGAGATGTTTTAKGGATAATTTGTGTATTTAGAGTGTGAAATAAATTCTTAATTTAGTTTTTATCGCCACATAATAAAATTTTGGAGGTTGCAAGGCACCTGTGGAGATGTGTCTGATGCCTCTGCTCAGAGCAGGGTCAGCTACAGCAGGTTGCTCAGGACTGTGTCCAGTCTTGAGTTAAATATCTCTATTTGTGGAGATTCCACAACCTCTGAGCAACCYGTTGCAGTGTTCAGCMGACCACCTGGGTAGTGCAAAAACTTGCTCTTAATACTTAAAATGGGAATTCCTGTTTTGGCCCTTCATGCCCATTCCTTCATGTCCTCACTGGGCACCACTGGCTCCATYTTTACTGGTATTTATATACATTGGGAAGATCCCCCTGAGCTTTTCTTTTCGAGGCAAAACTACCTACTGAGCCCTTCCTTGTCTGCCAGACACTCAAATTCCTTAACTATTTTTGTGGTCCTTCATTGGACTGTCTCTGTAATGTGCAGGTCTCTCTTGTCATGATGGTAACAAAGCCCAGTGGCCTTTGCTGAAAGAACACATTTCTGGCTCATGGTTGGCTTGTTCACCAAGACCTCCAGGTCCTCTGGAAATCTCTTTTCCAATGAGTCTGTCCAGAAAAGCAGCATTGTTTGTCAAAGGTGCAAGCAATCTAAAGGCTTTTATTTRTTTTAATAATTGTAATATTTGRAAATTTTTTAAATCTTGYAGAAGGGTTATTATACCAGGACTARGGAAAGAGATGAACKCTGAATTTTTATTGTATTTTTAGAGAGTCTTTACTTTTCCAGTAAATTTTATAGATTCTTACAGATTTTCACAGGTTTGAATTGTGGTGGACCAAGTTATTTTGAGAAATGCCASCTGGAAGRGGCTTTMRCTCATAGATGTCGATGCCTTCAAGSCTAAGATGAGGATCAGAATAYGAAGRTTAAGGAAAARTAAGATTTTGTGGTATCTACAAAGGACAACGTGAAGTCACAGTGTGAATAATTACAGCTTGGTTCCTTGGAGCATGAACTTGTTAACGCTGCGTTGTTGGCCATCAGCCAACACTAATACGAGAAAGTGTTGGGGTTTTTTTTTATTATTTTTTATTATATTATCAAACTGCTGATGTTGAATACATTATTTGCATTTAAACCATTTCCCTTATGAGATGACTTTACTATTAGTTTATTAACCAATTTACAGTTAATTGATTTAAATATTTCATAATGACTTTTGACTGTCTTGTTAGTGGAAATGATTTAATTTCTGAGCACTCAAAGCTGGTAGTGAAACGTGACTTTGAACTTTGTGCTACTGGAAGTCATAACACTGACTTTGTTCCTGATACAGTCAACGAATGTGGGAATGTGTCAGGAGGGGTCACATTGAGAGGAAATGAGTTCTAAAAAGATTCAACTTGCCTAAATGTCAGGTACTGCCACCACAGTAAAGAAAATCTATCTGAACAATTATACATCTTTTGTTATATTTGTCTGGTACCAACTGCAACATCTCAGCAGATGCACTCAGTAACACCAGGCTAGGGCTGGTGTGCTTCGCTCCTCCCCAAAATGGAAACAATCCTTGACATTACTGAGAAATCTGAGTGATTTCTCTGAAGTGCAAGTACTGGGAGAACAATAGTCTTTCCTCTTGGAAGCTCAAAGGGATGCTGGCACACAGCCTTGCATTCAAAGACGTTTGACCATGCYTGACTTTAGACCATTAGCCTTTTATACCACAAGATCCAGTGCAATACAGTAGAACTAAGTCATAGAATCATAGAATGGTTTGGGTTGGGAGAGACCTTGAAGATTATCTAGGTCCAACTTCCCTGCCATGGGCGAGGACTCCTTCCCACTAGACCAGGTTGCCCTGTCCAAAATGTCTGAATTATGTCTAATCTAAATCTGCCTTCTTTCAGTTGACTGTAGCTTGTTTCTGTGTTACACACCAGTCTGGTTTGAATTTAGAACTGCCCAAAGAAGCATCCTGGTGTTGTTAYCTGAGCTTTTTTAAAATCGTAAAACAACCAGGCTCTTGTAAAATAGTTGTTTAACAGCAGCTGTGTTTTACAAAGTTTTGCCTGGGGCAGAGTTTGACAGTCACATTACAAGCTCWGACCCAGGGGCTGTTTTTAATGGGCATGTTAATAGGTCCATAACCAGARATACCACATGGGTTGCTCTACCTTGAGCTACCAGATTTATTGCTGTGTTAGTGCTTCATAAAGTAAGCATTGGGCTCTATAAAAGAAGTTGTAGAGAATCCAACGATTAGCAAATTCTGAAAGCAAACTTGCTTTCCTAATTTTGTGAAAGGGGGTTCTATCTTTAAAAACCTCTGTGAAACATAACCTTGTGAACACTGACCCCATACCCAGTACTGTGAGTCTGATGTCTAATTCAAAATTTTGATGAATATGGAAAAATTATAATGATGTTTTGCCTGTCCATTGAAATTATGCTTTGTAAAAGCACTTTTGTGTGTAGGTGCTGGAATCTTGCATTTGCTTTTCTGTTTGCTGCTCCCAAGGGATTGTCCATATTTAAGCCTATGGCCAAATATCTGAGTGCTTGGTTCAGTGTTTCCCTGTAGCTTTTCTCCCGGTTTTTCAGCYACATAAAACCTGATGAATGTGTGTATTAAGTGGATGGAGCGTGGCTAATAAATATTAAAGCAGCCATTCTTTTGGTTCTGCTCTGTGAAAAAATGACTCATTTTGCTTTGCGTTGTAGCAATTTCCCCTGCTGTTTGCTTATGTAAACTTGAAATAAAGCTCAGCGGTTTCACTAGTGACCTTGAGGTAGGTTGAATTGTTCTGAAGGAGGCAGCAYATCCTGCACAAGGTCAGTGGCCTTGTCTGAGCCTGAAAACTGCAATTTCATTCTGAGCAGTTGTGCTATTGAAGCCTGACTGTGTCCTGGTGAAATTCCCCACCCTGCGGACATTCGGAGTTTAGAGAGGGCTATTTTAACCTTACAGGAAAGAGCCCTGCAGTTTAAGCTTGTACAGTCATGTTGTCTTGGTGTTAAGTCTGCCAGAGGGGAGATTTTTGTGCCTGTTTCAGCTTTAAAGYCAGTGTTTGTGTGAAAACAGCTCGMAGGYTCCTTTGGTGAGGAGAAGCCAGAGAGTTGCTATGGGGCTGCCGGCRTTTTCAGATCTGTGTCTGTTCGTGAGAGGTGAAGAGGAGGAGAGGCTTTAATGTGGGCATGAGGTTGGCTTAATACATTTGTGTTGATGRCCAGAAAAAAAAAAGGAACAATGCAGCTGTAGTGATTTTGTGAGTTTTCACCCAGATAGAAAACTCAGATAGGGGAGAAGTCCCTCAAGGGTCAGACACTGGGGGAGTGTTTGGGGAAGTGTCCCCTTGGCTTCTCTCACCATCTTCCCTGAGGGCAGGATGTGGGAGGCCTTTTGTCTGTCCACTGCTAAGTTCTTACAGTTCTGTTGGATGAATGCAATTCAACCATTTATTCAAGAGCTAAAGACATCCTACCCAGACGGGCTGTTGTTTCCTCTTTATCTGCTGGGTCTGAATTAGATAGGTGCTTAAAACTTCCAGTTGTGTTTTAGCCTCGCAAMTGCTGTTATCTACAGTCTGAAGATTTCGAGCCTTGATACTGCTGGTGCCAATTCCTGTTAGCTGAGCTCATGGTGTGTTTTGACAGAGCTGGTGTGCTCACCAGCTGCTGCTGGCGGGGAGATGCWCTCCCTCACCCTGACCACAGTCTGCTTCTGCTTCTCTTCCTCTTTGGCATGAAACTGAGCCAAGCCTGAAAACCAAATCACGTGTTTTTTGTTTTGGGGTTTGTTTTTTTTTTTTTTCCCCTGGGAGAGTTTTTGGGGAGGTCAGCAGAGTGCTGTGGCAGGGCAGTGGCTGAAGCTCCGAGGGGAAGCCGGGCATTACAGGAGCTCAGCTGGAAGTGGGATCTCTCTTGTGCCTCTCAGTGAAGTAAACCAGTTCAGGCRCTCAGTTTACTACCAGCAAGGCGTTCAGAGCACTATGCCAAAAATATCAAGTTTCGTTTATTTTTAACTTCTCCACATTTTCAAAACTGCCTCCCCACTGGCTGCTCACAAGAGGAGGAGGAGGTATGGAAAGCTCTGTGCACTTGCCCAAGCCCTGGAGCAAAGCCCTGCAGTCCTTTGCTCTCTCCAGCCAGCAGACTGGAATGATGCTCAAGACTGGCAGGCAGGSAGGAGATTCTCCTTGCTCTTTTTCTCTTGGACTGTATTGATTTTGCAGACACCATCTGCTTGTGGCTGACTAATTAGGAGCAGTAGCCAAGAGGCAATTTTCTTCTTCCTCCTTTGACATGCAGATTCATACCATAGTCTGTGCCATTTGCCATCGGACTTTGAAATCAGGCTGGTGGAAGGTAAAAAAACTTAGCCACTTGTTCAGGAGTTGTTCAGGAGTTGTTCAGGAGGGATAGCCATGTTCTTAATGGTTCCTTGCTGAGTAAAAAACTTGGATCTGGATGGTTTTGTGTCCCACTGGTCCCCAAAATAGCACCAAATGAGTGAGGTTTTCAGTGTTTTATCCTTGAAACAGGAGAGCCTGGTGTTGGTGTGTGGCTCACTGGAGTGAAGAGACTCCAGTTCAGTGCCTGGGCTATCAGGGTTTCATTATGCCTCTTTTAGAGGCTTGTTGTAAGACCAGACTTGGCAGATTTTAGGGATGAAAACTGTTCGAACTGAAAGCTGGTGTTTGGTCTTGAAGGCTTTGTCAGGGGCTTGGGTTAAATCATAGAGAAACAAATGGAAGAGGTTCTGCTAAAGATATCACTTCTGTAAATGACTGTGTTGTTCAAGTTCAGATCACTTGCTTCAGGGGGTTTCAGTTTCTCTGGTAGTCACCTTGGTACGTTTTTCATGACTGTAGATACAGAAATATTTTAGCTGCCTTCCAAAAGGAAGTGAGTCTTTCTGGTGTTCTGGGAACTCCCTTGTATGAAGAAGTATAAGATTCACGTGAAACTAAAATTAATTTTTCTTATTTCTCYTTTCCTAGAATATGACAGATACCTAGCATCTAGCAAAACCATGGCAGCGGCTTACCTTGACCCAAACTTGAATCACACCCCAAGTTCAGGTGCAAAGACTCACCTCAGTACYGGGATGGAGCGTTCCCCAGGGGCCATGGAACGAGTCTTAAAGGTTTTCCACTACTTTGAAAACAGCAGTGAACCGACCACGTGGGCCAGCATTATCCGGCATGGAGATGCTACAGATGTCCGAGTAAGTCMGTTTTTAGCATTCTTGTACTGTCTTTAGGTTAAAGTGTTAACTTAAAAAATGGGAGCTAAAAGTCTGKAAGCAAACAAACTTAAAAGTTCTGTGATTTATTTTAGAGGAATCTCGACCTGTTGTATATTTTGAGTAAATTCAGAAGCTTTAAGTAGTAACAGCCTGTGTGACACATCAGGGCAGGAATGAGAGCTGGGATGAAAGCAACATTAAATGGCACTTTTAATGTTCTTAAAAAATTAGAATACAGTAATGTGTTTARTTTTAAGATGTGTGTATTTCCGTTTTTAAAATGGTTAAATATGTGTATATCACTTAGGGAAAAAATATTGTTTGGAAACTTAGTCCCCCATAGTTTGGGAAAATGGAGCTCTGAAGAGTTCTTCCCCCCCACACCCCCGAAAGCCCATTTGTCCATCCTCTCCCCCCAGTAGTCACCTGCTGCTTGTATTTTTACAGTGTTGTCCTTCAGTTCATCTATGGAAAAAACCCAAGGGCTGGGACTTCTTAAAATATCCGTAATCTTTGAGTTCTGTGGAAATGTTACATATGCATGAAAACACTTTATTGTGRACTTACATCCTCTCTAATGCTGAGATTTTTGCTTACCTTTTCTTCATTTATTCATTAAAATTTTGAATYATTGTGATATTTAAACTAACAAAGCCCAGTATAGTGTGTCAAATGCTTTTGTGGTTTGCTTGTTTTTTAATTATCCTGCAGGAGCAGAATCTTGCATGGTGGTAGGTGGTGTGYGGGGTTGTTTTCTGCTGTGAGGTTCTTGCTGTAGAAGCAGGTTCCCATCTGCTCCTTTCTTTCAACAGTATTTCAAATTCCACTACAAAGATGTGATTCTGCTGGAGGGATGAGTTATCACAGTGTTAAGGGGACTTGTTTTCTCCTTTTGCCCTCTATTAAGTTTCCTTTGTACAGGAGAAAATGAAATTTTAAAATAATCTAAAGGGTTTTGAATGTTTATCTCCCTTTCCTACTGTTTATTTCCTAGCATGGCTGCTTGTGGAAAGGCCTAAGAGCATTCCTCAKTGGAGTAGGTCTTGTGATCTTGATCATAGACCTGCAAAATCCAGGGATTTTCATTGTGATGATCAGAAAATCGGTYTCTTGTCAATTCAGTAAGCTCCTGTCTGTGTTCAGGGATAATTTGGTGAGTGGGCAGATCAGAGGTACAACAACAGGAATTGTTATCATCAGTGGCATACATTTATTTTACATGGAATAAGGTTTTTTGGGTGCCACTTGAAACATTTTTGCTACTGGCTTAAGTATAATRGTTTGCTATCTCTAATCTGATTGATTYGTTTCATAAAGTGCATTACTTCGTACAAGAGGAGAAAAACTATGTCTYGGTATGTTTTTAACCTTGCAAACCTCTCTTGTGGATAAATGTCCAGGGCTCTTAATGTKGTACTTGAAATGGAGGCTCTTTCCMGAGAAATATGTGAAACCCTGAAAAACAAAAGCAGATATTAAATCTGTTTTTTTCTAGCTCAGAAATACCTGTGGTTATGGATTTTAAGGATAGAAAACTGAGTTCTGTTTGCAGTTACATATCCTTGTTTTAAGCAAGAATGCTTCGTATTTTAATAAAAGCAGTATCAAAAGAACAAGCAAATAGCAGTTACTTGARGCTTGCCTTAATTTTTAATTTTTGCGTGTGCTTTTAATTGGATGGATGTTTCCAAAAGGAGTGGGATTTTTTAATTGTTCTGTCCTAGACAAAGAATGGGATGGGAAGCTGTTAAACTTCCTTCTTTTAACAAATGTCCTTCTTTTGTTATTTYGTTAAACTGGGACAGTGACTGTTGAATGTGAATGTGCAGGTAGTAAAGGTCTAGCACTGATGTATTACCATGACATTTATTTTAGAAACAGTAAACCCTTGTTGGAGTACAAGCCTACATTCCATTGGAATGACTGCTGTTCAACCAAGCTGAATAATTTAGGATTAAAATAGCCTGTAAGGTTTTTATGCCTCCTTTTGTGRAGGAGACAGTTTGCCATAGAGCTTCCATTTCTTCTGAATTACAACCTGAGGGAGGAGACTGGAGCTGGGTTTGTTTCCAAGGAGCTCTGAAGGAATATTCTGAGGTGAATGTCTTGGAGACAGCTCTTTCAAGACTACTCCCTGGTCAGCACAGCAGCTGGGATGATAGMTGGGGAACATTTCCAGTATTTGGGGTACATTCCCAGTATTTGGTCTGAAATCTCCAGAACAGCCAGTTAAAGATGTTTCTGCTGCTAAAGCCAGAGGACTTCATGGAATGCACCCAGGGAAAATAAAGGTGTAATTTTCTTTCTGATTTGTGATTCCAATCATCTTCGGTTTTTMACAAAGCCCAATTTGCCTTTGTGAAYGAAAATGATGYGTTTGTCAAAGCAGTGAGGWAAGGGCTTTTTCCTCWMAAAAAAAAAAAAAAGGAAAAAAAGATATCCTAGGAGTAGAGTAGAAATAGTGATTTAGGTGTGTGCCTTCTACACAATTCCTTGGTCATGAAGGGAAACACTTTTCATTAAAACTCAGGTTATTAAGCTCATATGAAGAGAACTCAGCTTCCTGTGGGAGTCTTAAAAGGCTGGACTCTGATTTCCTTGCTGTWTGTCTTAAAATATCTTTCACCAAGACAACAGTGTGGCTACACGTAGGCTTTGCTTTGAGGAGAGCTTTGGGCTGTGGACCTGTGCTTATTCTGGATGGATTTAGTCCCTCAAAGACAGCTGCTTCCTCAGAGGGATGAAGGCTGTGYTCTACAGTGGATGCAAGAGCAGCTTCTCAATTCTGGGAAATGCTTTCTTGGATTTCAAAGAACTGGCATGCTCTCTTTACCCTCTCTTTCTTTGGTATTCTACTAAAGACATGCTTCATTTCCAAAAGAAAGAAAAGGCTTTTATGAATGTGCAAACAGCGGTCTCCTCCTGTGAATGTGTATGTAGACACAACCGTGCATTTGCCAGGGGAAAAAAGGTTGTTTATCTTAGCTGTTTATCTTGGTATGGCTTGTTTGGATGTGGTGTCTGTGTGCTTATGCACAAAGAGGGATTTCCAGGCTTTGGGCTGGGATAGAATGCAGGGCATGCTCTGCCCTGCTCACAGCTTCAGGTGTGGCATTGAGGAGGTGGGTGTTGCTGAGATGGAATTTTTTGGTCTCAAGTGCACCCTGAAAATAAACACTGCCACCAGGTCTTGATCAGCACTTGGGAGACAATCGCCTCTGTTCTCAGA
Source organism: Malurus melanocephalus (assembly GCF_030028575.1). NCBI lineage: Eukaryota > Metazoa > Chordata > Aves > Passeriformes > Maluridae > Malurus > Malurus melanocephalus. The sequence continues at coordinate 293,159 of NW_026623336.1, forward strand.
TGTGGTTGAAGCAGAATTGTAACCATACTTTGAAAAAAAAGAAAAAAAAAAAAAAGAAAAAAAAAAGAGTGCAATGCATGTAGCAGATTGAGGGGGCAGGGGAGAGTTGGGAAACCTTGTGTGAGCCCTTACAGGTGGCTTTTGGTAAAGTGCATGAAAGTCTGCTTTCTCACCCCAGAGGTGCCCAACTTTCATCTCTGACACCTTTTTTTTAAACTTCTAGCCTTTAAAGTTTGTCCTTGATTCTTGACTAGTAGTTGTGAAAAGTAAAGGCATGACCTRTGTGGAAATATCAACCACAAATCTCAAACCAAGTTATTACCAGACATGTGTCATTCCTTGATTCTCAAAAGGTTTTGCTTTCTTCCAATTTTGTTATAYTGTCTAAAACCCCTAGGCTGGATAGAGATAGGATTAAAACTTTTTACCTGTCAGCTTTTGTCCTTATTTTCTTAGCTGGAAAAAAAGCATGGTTAGAGAACAAATAAAGATAGTCTTCAGGGTTCTCTTAACCTGTTCATAATTTAAATGTCTTTTTCTTCCTTTTCTATGCAGTACCACCTTGAAATGTCACCTTCCTCAATGTTGACTGAATAAGATCTCAAAAAGCTGAATTTARAAAGAACATCCTTAGCTAAGGGGAAGGATATCGTCTAACTTAAAAAAAACACGTCAGTGCAAGGAGCATGCCTTGGCTGCATCCTGTCCCATTTGGGAAAATAACCAGCAAATTCATCAGCTTCACTACCCACTTGCAAAATCTTATTTTTCACAGGTAGAAGGCATGGGTGCTGTTGGAATTAGGTGTATTCCAGTCTGTTCCCTGAGTTGAACTTTTTAGGAGAAGGGCTAAAAGCACATTCAGCTGAGTCTTCACTAAATTAGTTTATTCAGCTGTGTTACTGTATTCATATGTGTTGCTTCTTTTTTCCTCTTTGCCTCTCCCATTCAATCCACGCTGACTTCTACCTATCAGTGCAAGAGAGCAGAGTATTTGATTGGAGATCCAGTTTGTGGTGGAGGAATGGAAAGATCCTGTAGTGCAAAGGTCTGCAATTCAAATGCTACCCTCCTTAAGACACGTGTTTCTTCTGGATGCTGTGCCAGCTTCCTTCATGCTGTTTGTTTCCTCATGCTACCACCGTAGTTGTGCTGGCATAGCTGGTGTGACTGTTTTGGCAAACTCAGTCCAAGCTAAAATGAATGATTGTTTTGCTGTTGTTTWAAATCCAGATCAGTTCTGTAATCTTGTTAGCTGCATTGTCTTGCAGACTGACACAGCTGAGCRGGCTGGGGGAAGAAAGGAAATGCCTGTTTATGCTGGCACCAAAGTGTTACTGCACCATGAGTGAATAGAGTATTAAAGCCTTATTGGTGAGCACCCCTTGTCATCCACAGCAGCATTCCTGGTTTCCAAACATTTCCCAAGAAGGACACTTCCTGTTCTGAAAAAGGGCAACAGGCTTGTCAGTCCAACCTCAGTTCCAGATGCGATTCCACCCGTTCACCTTCATCTCTGTCCTCTGAGTCTCTCTCCCTTTTTAGAGCCAATATCTGGACAAAAGGTGCCARACATCTGCTGTGGCTAGTCTGGAGCCAAGCTGGGCTACACAGTGCTGGTTCTGACTGACTGACAGGTAGCCACTAGTTGAATTCCACAGCTATGGAATGGCCAGATGTGCTTATTGCTGCTYGGCTCTTCCTAAGCCAGAAGATTTGTAGAATGGGCATGTGTTAGGTCTGCTCTACTGCAATCTGTAAAGGAGATCTGAATTTATTAATCAGATAAGTTTTTATCTAATGAGTTTTTCTTTTAGATAAGTTTTTATCTAATAAATTTTTCTTTTAGATTAGGTTCTTACGATAATTTATTAACAGGGGTAGCAAGTTGGTCACACTGCATTCTGGGGAAAAAAGCTGTGAGCACTTACAAAACTCAAAGCCATGCCAGGTTAGTATTTTTGGTGAAGTCAGCTCTTTACAGCAATGGTTTCATATTCTAATCTAATTTCTACATATGTACAGTGATATATGTGCTTTGAGGCAGTGGAACTATTTGATGTATAGAAGCAGACTGGAGTGCAATGATTCAAGCATCAAATAGATGTGTGTAAAAATGTATAAWATTATTCCTGACCCAGTATTAGAGCAAGAAAATTGATACCATTTACCTTTTTTCCTTCCTTYTCTCCARTGTGTGCCTGCATGARCTGTACAAGGTGACAAGGCATGGTTGTATTGTYATTTTGTAGGTGCCTCCTCTCTGAGAACCTGAAAAAAAAAACCAAGAACTCAAAATCTTGAAATGTGAACAAAAAGGTGTATAGTACTGTGATAATCAGTATGATTATAATAAGACAAAAGTACCCTTGGCTTTAGAATGCCTGTTTTGTGCAAAATACTCATGATGTTCTTGGATGAGACACACRTGCAAAATAACATTTAAAACCCAGTATAAATAGCCCTTGGCCATTTTTCTGGGCACACCTGGATATGTAGATGGCTTTAAGTTAACACCCTCCATCAATGTCTAACTGTACAAAAGCTGGATCCAAGGGGACTCAGGCTTTCTGAGTGCATCTGAGGATAGGGAGTAGTGAAATATAGAATCACAGAAAAATCTGGGTTAGAAAGAACATTTAAAGGTTATCTATTCCAGCCCTGCTGCAATGAGCAGGGACATTTTCAACTAGATCAGGTTGCTCAGAGCCCTGGCGAACCTGGCCTTGAGTGTTCCCAGGGATGAGGCACCCACTGCCTCTCTGGGTAACCTGGTCCAGTGTTTTACCACCTTCATTGTGAAAAAACTTCGTAGTGATATATAATCTATACCTGCTCTCTTTATATTTAAAGCTATTTGCCTTGCAAAAAGTCCCYCTCCAGGTGTCTTGGAGCCCCTTCAGGCCCTGGAAYRGGCTCTGAGTTCTCTGAAGTTGAGAAGCCCCAGGGTTAGCAGCCCCAACTSTCTCATCCTGAGTCCATGTGAGAAATGTTCCAACCCTCTGATCACCTTGGTGGCCTCCTCTGGACTTGCCCCAAGGGCTCTGTGTCCTTCGTGTGCTGGGACCCCAGAGCTGGATGCAGCTCTGCAGGTGGGGTCCCAGCAGAGGGGCAGAATCCCCTCCCTCAYCCTKCTACCCACACTGCTTTGGATGTTAAGCTTCTGGAAAACTAAATTTTAAACTAAAMCAATGTTTTAATTTTGTTAGCTTTTAAAACATTGTTACATTTATTGGGGAAGTGCGCAGTAGGATTAGAAAAGTGCTGATTAATCCAAGACTGCAAAGCAGGGCTGTACCAGCTCTGCTCTGTCAGTACTGTCAGTGTGAGCTTGGAAGGTTCCTTATGGAATTCTGTGTGGGCATGCAGAGGTATTTGGGATGACAGATCCCTTTGTGGCTTGGATGTGAAAGGCTCTGAGGCACTTGGGTGGGTGTATTGCTTGAGCTGAGGTGTCTCTGTGCTGGTGTGACAGGATCCTGGGCACCAGAATAACCTGTGTTCAGGCTGTGTTTTTGACAGGAACTTGTTGGGTTTCAGAGGCAGAGTTCTTGTGCAGCCTCATCAGTTTCCCAGTCTTGTTTCTCATATGATACATGAAAGTGTTTGATGGATAAGCACAGTAATGAGAAAAAGAGGAATGTGGCTTTTTTTATTTGACTGTCAGACAGTGTTATCAGAGGACAACCCAGATTTTGGTGTAGTGAGCACATTCTAGAGTTCTCCTTTATGGAAATGATAAACTAATTTTCGTCAGAACTTTGTCATTTACTTTTGTCCAGCTTTTCATTTAAGCTCCCCCTATAAATCTATCACCAGGAGTTACAATACTTGATATATAAACAGTGTTTGACATATTTGAAGTGCTGCACAAACATTAGCACGCTGTGCCTGTGTCAGAGTTGCTACTTAGMCTTTTTCTAGTGCAAGAAACTTTCTCCTTCCTACTAAATAAGGAAATTAGGTTTGTGGTCACACTGGGAGTACATTATTCTGTCTTCAATTTATTCATAGTAGCACATCAATCTTGTTAATTTACAAGCAAGCAATTCATTTTCACTCCTTTACAGAAGCATGAGGTATTATTGATACATACTGGGAGAGCCAAGGGTACTCTGTGCCTTTTGGCCTTTCTCTGCTCTGTCTTGATTTTTCATCGTTCTCCTAAATCTACTGCACTGTAAATTCTATTTTTGGGCACATTTTCCTAATTTAGGGCAAATATTAATCTATTTTTTAAATTAGCTGTGTTGCATATCTGTGGTTTTCAGACAAATGATTAAAAAGAGTGCTATCCAGTTTTCTACCTATAGGAAAAGCTTTTTCTTCTCTCTGGGGCAGAAGGAGGGAAAGGTGACCTATTCTTTGCCTGTTATTGATAGGAAGTTCCAAGGAAGGCTTCCCATTCTCTCTTGCTAGGCTGTGTTGGTCAATTTTATGTTCAGGATAGAAATGTCAGCTTCAGAAACCTAATTAAAATCAATGTGATTATGGTAAACCGCATTCAAGTGSCTGAGATTGTGTGACTGCCTTGCAGTTGTAGGGAGCTGCCAACAGACACAGGAAAACTCCTCATGGGAATTTATATTCATGTAGGGATCCCCTGTACCCAAAGTGAAATCTCATTCTGGATTAGGTTTCTGCTGAAGTCAAGCTCTCCAAGAAGTACTTCTAGCTGTGATTAATTTGAGATCAGAAGTTTGTAATCCAGGTGGAAAGTGCTGTTCCTTACCTTTTTTTTTTCCTCTCAGTAATCCAGCTGAGGAGCTTCCTGAGCTGAAAGGCTGGTTGCAGTAGAGTCTGGAGAGATTTCAGATTTCTTTGGCCCTGCTTCCAGTTAAAAGATTGTGGTGACATGTCTCAGCAGGATGCTGTAGTTGCTATTGTGCAGTGGTTAAGCAGTTAAATTGTTTGTCTGGAAATTTCTGATTAAGCATTCTCGTCACTGCCACAGAGAACATGGGGCTGCTTTGGCAGAGCTCCTCACAGAGCCACCGTGGAAGAYCCAGAGGCTGTCACCCATCCTGGAGTGACGGCAGTGGTTTTGTTGGGTCTGTGGAGGTTGCCTGGGACTTGAGGAGACTAAACAGGTTATTTACTGCTTATGGGAGTTACATGCACTGACCTGACCCTGCCTGCAGTGCCAGCACAAGCCTTGGGGATGRATCTTGGGCTGTTTGGAAAGGGCAGCCTGGTGGAACAAGCCCTGTGCTGGTTCAGGGGACCCCACTGTCCTCTCTGGGGGGGCTGTGCTCCCCCAGGCAACTTCCTGGAGCCTCCCTGTTCTGCTGCTGCCTCTCCTGGTAGGATATCTGGCTCTAAATGTTTGAAAATTCAAATTCTCTGGTTTAATAATAAAAACGTGTATAAGCAAATAGGTGTTTTACTTTAGAATTCTCCCCTGCCAACCACCCATTCCGTGTTTTAATCATCCTGTTTCCTAACTTCTCCAGTTTTTGATTCTGACTGTGGGTTGATAGCACCTGGAATGAGCTCTGCAGCATTCGTAAATGACAGAGAAGAGAAGCACTTAATGTGGTTTTTTCACATAAAGCATCACTTCTTTCTTCCTGACAATACAAGACTTCTTAGAACATATTTTCCAACACTTGCACTTGACCTCCTTTGCACCCATTYTGCTGTCTCTGTAGTGTTTGTGCTGACTTTCTCTTGAGTTCCAGTACKTACGAATCGTTGCTAATCATTTTCTTGGGGGTAATACCAACAACCTCGCCACATACCTCAGCCTTCTTACATAATTCAGAAAATATGTCTATTTTTATTTTTTATTCTGTGCTAGGTTTAGGCTTGATTGATGATACAAAAAGGACAGAGGCTTAAAATCTCACTCAATTTTGGTGGGAATTAGGACATMTGACTTCTTCAGTCCTTTTGTAATCCCAGCCTGAAGACTAGAGAGGGTCTGAGATTTCCATCTTGATTCTTCCCTGAGTGAACACTAATGGTTTCAGCTGAGTCTTACGCATCAGTAGTCTCAGTGGGTCATGGTTATAGATAATTTTACCATAATTTTTTCTTTTCCGAAGCCATTTCTTATCACAGCAGGTGTAACTATCTTCTAAGAACATGCACCTCCATTTTCATTATCAACTGAGAGTGTCAGAGATGGGGGAAGGGATGGATTTCCAAAATGTAACACTGTATGTTACATGCTCTGTGCAGGGAGAGATGAAAATGAATGAATCTCTTCTGTTTGCACATAGAAAAACTGGCCCTGTTCCCTTTGGATGAGAGCTCGCCTGCCAAAATGCTACTAACTAAGCAGAGATTGTCCTTTTGGTGAAGAAGAGGTTAAAAATGCTTCTGTCAGTTCTGAGAGTACTTGGTGGTGGTGAGKGTTTCCAGGGATACAGGCAACTGTTCTCCTTTGTAGTTTGTGATACAAAGAGCCTCAAATGCAGGCAAGAAACAAACTTAACCAATTTACATTTAATTCAGATTTAAAACCGTTCACTGACCTGATAATAGACCTTTGGAATTGCTGGGGAAGGTTGCAARAAGTGAACTGCTTTAAGAGGAGACAGGATGAGTAATTGGAAGAGTTTCATTGAAGGCTGCTGAATGACAGAAACAATGCTTGGCTTGGGAAATCCAGTGGGATAAAAATAGTCTGAGGTTAGGAGAGCACTTGGGGGAAGTGTTGCTGTGTGCTTGCCTGGTGTTGCCTCATCCCTGGCACCCATCTGTGGCCACTCCTGGAGTTGTTTCACCGAGGTGCCTGCAGGGAGTTGCCACTTTGCATCAGACCTTTGTCCCAGCAGCTCGGGCACCTTCTGGCTGTYGGGACAGGCTGTGGCTGGTGAGTCTGGTGCTGCCAGCTGCTTCAAAACTTGGATTTGCCGGTGTTGTGAAGTCTCCCTCCCACACAGCACCGTCCTCTGCAAGCCTCCTGCTTGCTTTGCTTCTGCTGCCCATCTTCCTTCAGGTCTGGGCTCACCATCAACTTAGCACTGATGTCCAGCTCCAGGGCGTGGGAGACAAGGGAAATTTGGGGCACTGTGGGTTCTGAACCATAGTGACTCTTCTGAGGATGCTGCTCTCAGACACAGGGTCSTGTTGGGCTTGATGGAAGCTCTTCTAACTCAGTCCCCATGAACTTGCACACACGGCTTGTGTTTCCTTCCCGTAGGCTTGAAAGAATTCTGTTTTACATTTCTCTRTGCACTGTGTTGCTTCTGAGAGATTATTTAAAGGTTGCAGTTTGAGGAGATGTGTGAGCTGATTTAACAGCTTGATATCACCTCACCAACAGCATGATTCCACTCCTACACGTGTCATCTTCCCCCTCTATTCARATTTAGTGCTTCCTTAATTCTCTTTTTGCAGTTAGCTTTCTGCTTGCTTAATTTGCACAATCAGGGTTTTAAACAATTACTTTGTGGTATAAAATAATAAATTTTGGGAAGCAATCACTGAGTCATTTAGGTTGGGAAAGACGGCTTAGATCATCAGATCCAGCTGTGAACCCGGCACCCACCACCAAGTTCACCACAAAACAATGTCCTCCGGTGCCACATCCACATGTTTTTTGAACATTTCAAGGGATTGGTGACTCCCACTACCCCWGGCCMGCCAATTCCAAGGCGATGACTCCACCACTACCCCAGGCCAGCCAATTCCAAGGCTTTTACCCTTTTAGTGAAGAAATTGCCCATAATACCCAATCTAAATCTCCTTTGGTGCAGCTTGGGCTGTTTCCTCTCATTCTATCTCTTATKACCAGGGAGAAGAGTCTGACCCTACCTGGCTGCACCCCCCTGGCATGGAGTGGTAGAGAGAGAGAAGGTCCCCCCTGAGCCTCMTTTTCTCCAGKCTGAACCATCCCCCAGCTGCTCCTCACCAGACTTGTGCCCCAGACCCACAGTGTCATCATACTGAAAACMCTCTCACCTAAATCACTCCAGTAGCGCATCTCTGTCTCCCGTAGTCGATGTATTTCTGGAATTTTGAGCAAGAATCAGCAACTTGTGCATCTCTGTGTGCATCTGTGTGCGTGTGTATCTGTGTGTGAATATATACTCACACATGAGCGTTTTCAGTGGGAAATTTTCACATCATTACACGTTCAGGAGCAAAGGCTGTGAATTCTTACAAGAAGTGTCTGGGAGCAGMGATAGCCCCTGCTCCTGCTGAGCTCCTGCTGGCAGGATCTGCTGCCTTGCTGAGAGACAAGGCTTCCCTTGGACTGGGTTGTGAGGCAGCAGCTCAGAGCTCCTGCTGCCTCCCTGATCAGGATGAGAACAGGCCAGCCTGGCACGCTGCACCTCAAAGGTTGCTCATCCCTGCTCTACTGACACATTTGATTTTTAGTTAYTGCGTGGCAGACCTTTCTGATGTCTGACACGGCAATCTGCTACGGATTTATGTAAAAGGTTCCTTTCTTGGGCAAGAGATGCTCAAACTCTGAAATTTACCTCAGGGCAAACAGCATTTGTTGTGTTTGAGAATGTTCCCAAATAATTGTCTCTTGCCTGGTTTTATAAGGGATCTGTGCTGAATATCAAATGAGTGAGGGGGGAGGAAACCAAGGGGCTGTGGTGTGACCTGTGAAATCCTGGCTGTTGGGGCACTAGAGAGGATGAAAGTCCAAGATGATTTTCTGGTTCTTGGTGGAGAGCGACTTTTAAAGGCTGCTGGTGGAGTTTTTTAAACTAATACATCTTGCTTTCCTCCACAAACCTGCTTTTGATATGTTTTTCTTTTATGTTGTTCTGTTTTACATAGAGCAAATACTGACACGAAACTGATAAGATATATGGAACATATTTACTCACATTTTCTGAAGCCATGCTGGTAAAACTTTAGCAATTGTAACTGGTTGTGTGAAAGACTAGCTTACAAGAAAACATATTTAGTATTCCTAATAAAGGTGCTACCTGTGTGCTGCTTGGTATTTTGTGTAGGGTATTACAGGTTAATACTTAAAGTTTTTGAAATGTATCAGTTGTATTTTACAAGCTTGTAAAGAGTGTGTTTTTCTGTGTTTTAGGGTATAATCCAGAAGATTGTGGACAGTCACAAAGTGAAAAACGTGGCCTGCTATGGGTTACGGCTCAGTCACCTGCARTCKGAGGAAGTTCACTGGCTACACCTGGACATGGGGGTGTCCAATGTGAGAGAGAAATTTGAATTAACCCACCCTCCAGAAGAATGGAAGTAAGACTATAAATCTGTTCAATGTCAGTCATATAAGTCTTTCTGCCTTGTCATAAAAAATAATCTGTAATTTGTTTTGTTAAGAAAGGTCCTCTTGTAGTGGAATAGAGCTGATGGAATGGGGGGAAAATAAACCCACCAAACTTTTCACTAAGAGCTGTGAGCAGTGTTTTGTTTGCTTTAAAAGGGTTTTGTTGTAAGGGATTTCATGCAAACTGAAGAGAAACTTGGGATTTAGAGGAAGCATAAAATAGGAACAGAAATCTCCTAGTCATTTGTGCTGAAATCTGCAATTTTTGTCTTACTTAAAAGTTTTAGGACAGGAATGCTATTCCTAGTTGTGGTATGAGCTCAGGGCTGCAATTTTAAAAGGATAAATCTTATTATTTAAATAAAGCCARAAGGATATTGTTAAGTAATGTTTGTACTTATCTATAGACTGAGTAGGAAAAATGTGATTTGAGAAGAGTGAAATGCAGTCAAAAATCAGTTTATCCCTTTGCTGTGCAAAACTTCTCAGTTGTTAAACTTACTTATATTGAGGCCCAGAGCAATAAATGACATCTGCCTTCCTTCTGGCTGTGATCTTCTCAAGCTATACCAGGAGCAGTGAAACAGTAGAAGGATAACTGCAGATTTTTGGGTTGTTTTCATAGCCTGGGCACATGTGTTGAGGTTTTTCATGATGCTGATTAACTGGTTAAAAAGTTTCTTCAGCTTTTTTGGAGGGTAAGCTGCTGCTGCAGCCCAGGAGAGGAAGGAAGGAAACTGTGTCCACTTTCCTGGTACAAAGACAAGAGGAAACTAAAATTTATTTGCAGAAAGACACAGTAGTCTACTAGAGAAAATGGGGGGCTCCTAGAGTTGTAAAATACCAATAAACCAAATAGRGTTTAAACCAAAGACTAGATTACTGTGGTTGCTCATTCATTGCAGGGGCATTGTGCATCCATTTCTGTGGTTTCTGCTCATAACTATAATTTGTGCAAAAGTTGCTGGTTGTTTTAAAGGCTACGCATACCTTCTTCAAAATTATTGAAAATAGTCTGTACTTAATTTCTCAAGAATGGAGTTATTGTATTCTAGCAAATGTCACAGTTGGCAATCTTCAGTTTATAAATTCTCTTTAGGGTCCCGGTTTTAACAAATCCACAAATGCAAAGAAATTAGGAATGTTTGAAACCTGGGTTTCAGTTATGTTGCATATTCTCTTCTGTGCAGATTATGTTTTATTGTTTCCGTGATCTATATAAGTATTTTCCCTCACAGGAAATTTTTCCTTGATAATACTGTGAAATCACAGCTTAGAAAGGAGGAGATTCCTGAATCCTTTCCATTATAGTGGATGCTATCATGTGGTGAATGAGATGTGAATAATTTATGCTGTAGAAATTCAAAGTGTACAAGTGTCAGTTCCATTTTTATTAGACAGTACAGCTTGCATGGTACACATTGCAGAACACATTTAATTGGTTTTAAAAACAAAGTTAGATATTGTTTTGAAGTTTATGGAGAGGAATTGTGTAAAATGCTCATGAAAGAGCTATGATAAGATGTAAATTATTCAGTACCTTTCCAAGTGTCATTTAATGTGTTATCGAATACATGCAGCCTGACATACCTTTTAAACCCAGAGAGATTTGCTGTGCATAATCAAAATGCTGCTGTCATATTTGTAATGCCATAACACAAAGTGTCTAAGATCATATGACAGTACTTGTAGAAATGTTTAGATTACCAAAGGGGAAGTAGTCTTGGAATGGTTCTTAAATTGAAAGTTTCCTATWGTGTTAGTAAACCTTTAAGTGCCTCACATGTGGTTATTTTGTTTTTATCATGTAAATTAAAGGGCTGTGTATTCACAGTGTTCAGGAATTAGAACTTGGAATTCTCCTGGACTAATCCAGATACTGTAAATTACATGGATTGTCAGTAGGTTGTACACGAAAGTTAGCAGAATAAAATCCATTTCCCAGCTGGGTCAGCCAGGGTTAGCAGGATGTGGGGCTCTTAGATCACAGATAACACCAACCCTCATCATTTTGTGCAAAACTGAGCCTTAAACAGCAGTCACAGCTGCTGTCCTTTATATCTCCAAACCCACTGTCTGCCAGAGCACCGTTCCCTTTCTCTGGTCTGTTTTGTCACACTAAAGACGTATCAAGCGGTTCAATAAATGCTGTGTGTTGGAGTACCCTGTCCCCCACACGGCTGGCATTTTCTGGTTCTGTAGTTTGGGTCTGTAAAGCAGGTCCCTGTAAAGAGCTGGCATCCAYGCTCTGCCTCTGGCAGCCCAGTCAGTGCTCAGCAGTCCTGGGCTGTGAGTTTTGGTGRTACAAAAGCCATGGCACAGACACAAAGGCCAGGTCACCTGTGGGATGGTTTAATGAGTTGACCAAGTTGATCTGACATATCTGTCCCTCTTCTCTCCACACTCTGTTCTCCTTTCTCTTGCTTCCAGTTACCCAGTCYTTTTCCTTTCTTTCTGTGAGCCTTATACTTCTCTAATCCTTCAGCGAGCTGATTCAGTTCATTAAACTCACACAAGGCTTCTCCTTTGTCTGCCCTTTTAGTTCTCATCTTCTCTGTTCTGGTTACTTTTCTGTTGATGTGAACTGAATCAGAACCTGCTGGAGGCAAGGCTGGAACTGAGATTATTTCTTTCAGTGACACAAATTATTAAGAGTAGGATCATCCTTTCTTCTTTGGCTCCACCAGCTGCCCAGGTGGTGCTTGGTGCTGACAGGGAAGCTCCCAGAAGTGCTCAGTGATGTTCACTGTGCTGTGGATGGGTCACTTCACTGTGCAACTTGTGAATTCTGTTGATGTCACCTTAGTGAGGTGTGTCAGGTGCTCCTGAACCCCAGTATAAGGGCAGAGCAGTAATCAGAGTGGGTGATCTTCCAGGAATAATTTATCAGACATAATGGGGGTGATCATCAGCTGAGATACTTGCTTCAAAAGCAGAACTGGTTTGTGAGAAAGGGACTTGTCATCCTTGTCAGTTGGCTGCATTTCAAAGACAGTAAATTTAGAGGATATTGAAAATGGAGCCCATCCTTGAGYTGGCCTTTGGAAGTCAGCTTCTTCATTCCCACAGGCCCAGGCAGAGATTAGATTATAAATAGGTAATGAAGGTCACTCACGGTGACTGTCCCAGCCCAGCTGGTTTGCCTTACCTGATATTCTCATGAGATCCTATTATAAAAAGCAGCACTTTCATGGCTGATCTATTAAAAAGACACGTCTGTGTAAAAGAAAAGGATTGACTTTCCTGTGTTTGCTTGGGTTTTTTTTTTAATTCCCGAGACTAATGGTGTTCAGCATCCTAGAATCACGGAATTGTTTGGGTTGGAAGAGATCCTAAGGTCATCAAGCCCTACAGTTAACCCAGCTCTGCCAAGGCCACCACTAAACCATGTTCCCAAGTTCCACATCTACATGCCCTTTAAATCCCTCCAAGGATGGTGATGCCACCACTTCCCTGAGCTGCCTGTTCCAATCTTTGACAGCCCAGTCCATGAAGAAATGTTTCCTATTATCCACTATCCAATTTTCTGATATCCAGTCCAGKCTAAGCCTCTCGTGGCACAACTTGAGACCATTTSCTCTCATCCTGTCWCTTGTTACTCKGGAGAAGACTTGGACCCCCATCTGGCTACACCCTTCTTTCAAGTGGCTGGGGAGAGTGATAATGTCTTCCCCAAACCTCCTTTGCTCCATCGGACACTCCTCATTAGATTTGTGSTTCAGGGCAGATTTGGGTTGGAGATAAGGAAAAATTTCTTCATGGAAAGAATTGTCAAGTGATGGAACAGGCTGCCCCAGGAAGCAGTACAGTTGCCATCCCTGAAAGTGTTCAAAAAAACAGTGGATGTGGCAATTGAGGACACTCTGTAATGGTGAGCATGGTGATGGTGCTGGGTTGTTGGTTGGACTTGATGGACTTGATGATCTTAAAGGTTTTTTCCAACCTTTTCCTACAATTCTGTCATTCTAAAATGCACTAGATTATAGAGCCCCCAAAAAAGGAAGGAAGGAAGTCTTCTACACAGACTTGTTTTATTCCACGTCAGTCTCTGCAGTTGTGTTCAGCAGTAGATTTTAGGGGATATGGCAGAATAAAAAGCAGGAGAAGCTTTGCTTTTCTGCAGCTGGATTGTGTGCTCATGCTTCCTCCTCTCCCTGGCACATAAATATCTGGAGGTACAATTTGGCTGGTATCTAAAATTTTAATGAATTGCTAGATATCTGCTGGGGATCAGGAAATGTGAGGTCTGATCCACAATCAAAGGTGATAGTGTGTTCCTTCACAGAGGAGAGTAATCTGTGAGAGTTTGTCTTAACTGTGAGACTTCTGAGTATTTTTTTTGTTTATCTGTGTCTGTGTCATTGTGTCAGAGAATGGTTTGGATTGGGAAGGGCCTTTAAGGGTCACTTAGTCCAACCCCCTGCCATGGGCAGGGACATCTCCCACAATMCCAGKTTGCTCCAAGCCACATCCACCCTGCCCTTGAACACTTCCAGGGATGGGGCAGCCCCAGTTTCTCTGTGCCAGGGTCTCAMCACACTCAATAAAACATTTCTTCCTTACATCCACTGTACATCTGTCTGGTGTTCTCAATCTCTCCTGTGTTACACTCTTTAATTTAAGAGCATGTATTCTGTGCACAGGAATTATGAAATAYATTRCCATACTACAAAAACCCCATAWTTTTAWGTATTCCTTGTTTGTATACARTATGTGTGTTTACAATTTCCRAATGTTTYYCTTATTGTAATGGTTTCTAACAGGRCAATGTTAGAATGAGTTCAGTGAGTTYAAAGCAAGTAAGGATATTGCAACTTCTGCTTGAAGTGGAATCCTAAGCAGCACTTACCCCTAGTAAATTTTTACCAAATCCCCATGTAAATCTTGATTATAGACAGCCAAATCACTTGCTGAAAAAAGTTCTTGTCMTGCTGAAACCAGCAGATTGAGATGTAATATTTGCTCTTATCATAAGCAGATTGTTAAATATACTTACTTTGGGAAGGACTGTAAAGAGTGTTAGTTGGATATGCTGTGTTGGCACAGCCACAGGGATGGAGACATTTATTATCAGACTTCCATTGAAGGAATGTGTCAGAGGAGGAAGCAAACAGTCTGTGTCAAATATTGTGGGCTGTTACCACAGGACAAGCAATAATACTAAATTTAGTGATTGAAAGCAGAAGTTTAGCTTTGAGAAGGGATACAGATGTAGTGTAGGTCGTGGATCAAGGGTCATTCTGAATTTSCCTCATTTCTGGTGTACCATTAACTTGAAAAATACGACTGTCAAGTTCAAAACTGTTTGGCCTTTGTATGTGCCTTGATGATGGATAAGGGAGCAGGAAACCTTTTTACAGAGAAATCACTTCAAAACCTATGGAAAATTCAGAGGTGAATATTARAGCATTGATCAAAGAAGGAGCTGAGTCCTGGTCCCTGTTCTCCTGTAGGATGTGGCTCCCTGGTGGGTGAGTTTGTCACTCTTGGAGCAGCAGGATCAGTGTTTTAAGTAGCTGCTTGTGATAACCAGAGATAAAAGCTGTTGCCATGGGTTGTGTCAGTGATTCTGGCAGCTCATCTGTTCTCACTGAACTGGGTGATGTGGAGCTCATCTGCTCCAAGTCCTCGTGCTTCAATCCTCTCTGAGGCTCTGAGAAGGCAGAGCAGGGCTCTAAGTTTTGTTTCTGTTACAAAAGTCCTTTGTAAACACCTCTAAAAAATGTCAGGTACAGGTAAATTCCAGTTTAGTTCTCTTGAGTAGCCAAAGAGGTAATTTTCTATCAGTTTTCTGTTTGTTTTGATTTTATTCATGTTTTTAAGAATGTTTGGAGACATACTTAATTTGTGAGGAAATATTAATTTTAATTCTTCTCAACAGTCTCTTTTTCTTGCTTTTCAGATATGAATTGAGAATTCGGTATTTGCCAAAAGGATTTCTAAACCAATTCACTGAGGACAAACCAACTCTAAATTTTTTCTATCAACAGGTATGTTCACTTCTACTACTTTGTCTTTTTCTGATTTTACTGAATTTGGAAAACTCTGGGTTTGTTTTATGTGTGTAGCATATTACTGCAGAAACAGAAAAAGTTGAAAAAAATAAAGGTTGCATGTATAATGCAGAAAGGGCACAAAGCCCATGGCATGTTTCTCCTTGAGAAGTGGTGAGGAATATGTTCCAAAACCAAAGTAATTCTGCAGGTAGTAATTGTCCTAACTCAGATAAAATTGGCTGTTGTTCCACTGGCTTCTTACAGTTAATTCACACGTGATTAAACTGCTGAATTTTTCTATTTTTGCAAGTATAACTGAGTGACAATTTCACTACAAACCATCAAATTTTTTTTGTCACTCACAGTGTTAGGTTTTTTTTGGTTTGAGGATCTCTTCTGGATTGCTAAAATCCATGTGTAATRGTCAAAGTTTCAATAAATTAAGCATTAAATTGTAATTTTATTCAGTTAAATYATTTTAATTGCTTTTAGACAGAAAAGCTCACAGTAAAACTTCATAGTGATATCTTTTAGGGGACTAGAATGGTTACCATGCCCCCTAACTTTACCAAGTGCAATTTTATACACATATTCTTGTCTTAGGTAAATGACTTTTAATTTTTTTACTGTGTAATGACATTTTTTGTATTGATGCATGAAGTTGACTTCTGAAAAACCAATTCTCCTGCAGTGCTTCTTTGGACTTAACATTCTAGTTTAATTGATTTGTGTAATGTGCTGGTTTTAGCCTTAAARTGTCTGAATTTTAGTGAGTTTTTAGTGTAGTCCTGCCAGGGATTCTTGTAGAAACAAAAAAAACGTGTCCTTTTTTCCTTGAGCAGCAAGGGGCTTCCTTCATACTGGCTTTTAACACAGGAGATTTGTGTTTCCTGTGATGCAAAAGTAGGTGATGAACTGAATTTCCTGAATGCCATCACTTACCTCTTCAGCACCTTGCAAGCCCACAGTGTCCTCTCATTTCTGCCTCAGGGAAGAACTGGTTTTTTTACGCAAGGAATTTGACATGCCTGAGGAACCATTGTTAACATTTTAACTTAATTTAGAGAAATCATTACAAACAGATAAAAATGGCTCAGAAAAAGTTTATGAAGGTCATCAGGACTGATAGGCAAAGCTGACAGCTGCCTGTATCTGACAGTGCTCTGAAACCCAGTGCTATTATAGAGTGAAAATCAGAGGTTCTTGTCTCCTTGCTCTGAACACCATCCCATTTCTTTTCTCTTCCCCTTTCTTCTTCATCTTACAGTGAGGAATTTCTAAATTCAGTTCTTTAAAAGGCACTGCTCTTTGTTTAGGGGTGCTGCAAGGTACTTGAGTCTCTGTTGTCATGGAAATCAGGTGCAGAACTTTCCAGAGCTGTCATTCTCTATCCATGATTCTGCTTTGCTCCATAAATCTCACTTTTCCTCTTGGATAAACTAGGACAATAACTTCTATCTGGTAAAGTGTTAAGGCAGCACGGTGAGGTATGAAAGGAAGGCAAGAGAAGAATTTGAGCAGTAACACTGCATCATAAACCAGACCTACARCATAGGAGAGGATGAAAAAGCAAGGAAAGTTTATTTTTCACGTTCTGTTTCTCTCTGAATGTCATTCCTGCAACATTTTAATATCKTCTTTTGCTATCCACTGCCCTCAGTCAGGCACATCATGTTGTATATAGGCAAGAACAACAGAATGTACAGAATTCATATATGCATACGTAGAAATCCCGAGCTTTCTGCACAAATGTAACTGTCAGAGATAAGGAATGTAGAACCCACTAAAAAAATTTAAAAATCCAACAGAAACGACACTTCTGTAGTCAGATTGTTATTTTGTTGATGTAAAAGTCAAATACATTGCTGTTTGGTGCGTTATAAATGATTATAAAAGGTTTTTGTGAGGACCAGATGATGCCTGTGACTTTCTTGTCAGGATGAGGCTGGGAACCTATTGCTGACTTGGTAACATCCAAACACATGTTGTCTGTCTTATTAAAAATGTATARCATCAAATTAAAAAGTTCACGGAGGAGGAAAAGAAACCTGGTAACCCTCTGTCACCCATGGATTTCGGAATTGTAATGGTTTTATTGAATCTGAATTGCACAGCCACAGCATTGTTAAAAAAGAAAGTTTGAATCCTCAAGTGATCTTTGTCTTCTGGAAAAGCCCAGAACATTTTGTAAAGATAACAAAATGTTACTTTAATCACTGTCAACAGACAGGGTTTATTCATSCAGCTCACCCAAACCACAATTATCAGGCTGTTAAACCCAAAGCTGGCACACGTTGGATCCTTCACATGCATGACTACTCCCATTCACTTCAGCGAGTGCACTGCCCTGTGCAAATCAGTGCATTTCAGGCTTCTCAGCTTGGGCTTGATATATGAAATCACTATTTTCTCCTTGATTTTTGACTGTTTTGAGGATGCTGTGACCTTTCTTTGTTTTTGAATATTCCTCATCTTCAGGAGTCACAAACAAATCAAGAACCTGTGCCCGGCACTTTTTGTGGCTTGACRTGCTGTGATGGTGCGGTCGTTCTGCCATCTGCGGTGGGCGTGAGCTGCTCTTAATTGGAAGTRTAAAGCAGGGCACTTAATGAGACCTTTCATTGTGCAATCTGTACAGCAAGGGATTAAAATTAGTGCATGTGAGCAGGGGAAAACCACACAACTCGTTAATAACATCAGAATCAGTCCTACTAAYGGCGCCATGCGGACCCTCTTGTGCTCAGGATGTGGCTCAGCTTTGAGGCCAGACATGGGAGAGGCTGATGTTTAGGTCATTCCCCTTCACTGGAGGAGCTGTGTCTTCCAGTCACGTCATTTCACATCCCATTTGAGAGCTCTGATCAACAAACTAATGYTGGAACTGTGTCTGTTTTGTCACTGCTCTCTTTGGCAGGTGTCAGAGGTAGTGGGTGACAGGACTTCAGGGTATCTTCTCTTTTTTCAATCTGTGGAGCATTTAAGTGGTGATTCTGCATCGACTGCATTACTCCCTTGGGCCCAACTGCTTACACTTTCAGCCAGATTAGGCAGATTGGATCCCACCCAGTGCTGCTGGAATTGTGAGGCTGAAGTGTTCAAAAATCAGGAGAAGCCAGATTTATGGTTGTCTGCACAGTTGGCAGATGCTCACTGCACAGGTTTTATGTGCCAGCCTTCAGTTGTGTCCTGTGATACTGAATACCCAAATCTGAACCAAAGTGAGCACTAATCCCACCCACAAAACCTTAAACATGAAGTACAGTGAGTAAAATTACTGTAAATTAAGTTTTATCAAGAAGTAGCTTCCTTCCTTTTTTTTGCATGCGTGTGTTCTGTTGACTGTTATGCAAATCTAGAATAAAGGTTTTGCTATGATTTTTTTAATTTTTCGGAGAARTCAGCATAAAGGTACAAAAGTAAAATGCAAAACCTCAGGATTTGAGTAATAAAATGGGGTTTCACTGTTTTCCTGTGCTTTTAGGGAGCACTTTCAGTTGCTTTAAATAAATTTTGATGAAATTCATAATGAGTGTCTTCCTTACCCTTCTTTTCCAGTGACATGGCTGTTGGGAAGTGGAAATAAGAGAGACAGGTTTCTCTAATTTGCCTTAGTAACTGAGTGAGGAATGAAAGCCATATCTCAAATCAAGATAGAATACAGCTTTTAAAAACACTCATGTAATGAGAATCAGACGTAAGCTACTTGAATTGCCTTCCTTTTATTGTGGGACAAGAGCCTGCACACATTTATCCTTGAATAACATGTTAGCCTGCAGTAATTGGAGATGGTTTATCCCTTGATGAAAAGGGAGTAAGCATCTGTATGGGGGGTGGGGGCAGCTCTTGGGCATCAGCTGTTCCATTGTTGCTCTCCTTGTGCTTCAAACAGAAGACTTTTAAAGTAACTTTTTGGCGTTATTTTTTTAGATCCCAGCGAGCAAGAAAAGGTTGTTTTTATCAGTGTAGAATATTTCTGTGCTGCCTTGTTTAGCCTGCAGTGTGGAGCTGCCCAGGAGATGTTCATATATAAAATAAAGGAAGCCATAGGATTGAACTGTGTTTTGAATTTGCTTTTTAAAAGGAGCCAAAGTTTGTGTAATGCACAAGAGAAGGAGTTGCAAGCAGAGGATGATCTCAAAGTTACGGCAGGTCAATGATACCCTGAAAAAATTGAGCTAAATTCTGTGCCACAAAAGCTCTATGTCTCACCAAATAAGTACAATGCAGGTTCATTTTTATAAGAAAACTTTTTAAAAAGAAAGAAAAGAGGAAAAAAATGATACTTTTTCTTATTAAAAAAACAGAAGTAAGGGAAAAACAGCCTCTAAAAACAAGGACGAAAACTTCCTTGTGGACAATTGACACTTCTTTTCTCTGTCTCTGTAGTGTCTGTAAAGATTATGTTCACACTTAAAACATATTTCATTAAAAGAAGAATCTCTTTATATTGTGGCAGATAAATACATCATGCAAATTAAATTATTTTTATAACTCTGTCCCTGACATGTAAGAAATTTCAAGTCCAGGCAATTACTGTAATAACTTAATGATTAAAGTTTTATAAGGCTTAGGTGCCTGAGATGTAATTTGAAATGCAGTCTGGGAATTAGACTCTTTAACCTAATTAAATAACAACATCTCTTACACCCTAATAAAAGTAGGAGACCTAAAGCAAATGACTTTGACAGGAAAAGCTTTGAAGGAAATGAAGGACATTGGGAGAAATGCTGGTGTGTTTCCTGATGTTGGCAGCCTATTTAAAAAAAAACAAATGAAAAAAACAACCAAAGAAAACCCAAATCCAACAGATCTTTCATGAAGAGTTAATGGCTGAGATATAAACTGTGCCCTACAGGGAGGTAGCAATAAATGTAAGAATTGCAGCTGCTTCAAAAGATACTAAAAGAATACATTTTTTGATAAAAATATAAATCACACTGAACATCTTCTGTCTGCTCTTTACAGCTTGAAAAGGCAATTATAAATGAGATTTCCTTGACAGGGGTAGGTGTCTGAAGTTGCTGAAATTCACAGTACTTTATAAAAAATAAAGTACTTGTTTTTTACCTGTAAAAGTTGATTTACACCCTAGACACTTTGCTGGCATTCTGGTTTTAGGCTCTGCTGTTTGTGTAGTTGTGGAGCTGCTTTGGCTRCAAATGTTGTGTGCCCAGTGTCTGCTTTCCCTTAGTGCTGTATGGTAGGAATGTAAAACTTCCTCCTATTTCTTAACACCTCTTAAATGCTGAGCCAAGCTCAGGCCAAAGGGAAAGGGCTGCTTTGATTTAAAATTTCCAYCTGTAAGTGGTGAAAATCATCSTTGTGGGCTTTTCTTGAATTGCTCWTAATTCAGCATGATGMATTYAAAATGTTTGGGACAGGTTTCCATGTATCAATGTGTGGATATGTCTTTTTTGGTGATCTGGAATTAAATGTTACTCCAATTAGTGTATTAAGTTGTGTATAACAAAAACAACAGCAACAAAACCAAAACAAATTTAAAAAAAAAGAAAAGAAAGAAAAAAAAAGCTTGATTTACGCTGATGCTTGGGCTCATTTGTTCTGGAAATTCAAAATTTTGTGTTGGAGACAAGTATAAAATTAGCTGGGGGCAAGGTCTGTTTAGTAGGGTGAGTTCTGTATGGCTCCCAGGAGTCCAGCCCTACTTTGGGAAGGTCTGTGAGGCAGCAGCTTCTCTTGCAGTGACATCTGGAGCTCAGCCCACTCRGACAGACGGCATCTTTTTTAGCTGCTGGGCCCCTAACAATGCCCTGTCAGAAGTTGGTTTCCCCCCCTGCCCATCTCTAATGCCCTTATTATTAACAGAGGAGCTTCCAAAATTAGTTAGAGATGTCAAAGATCATCTGTAGATAATACAGAGACTGTGACCTTGGGACACGGAGAGGAGGAGCAGCTGAGGGCAGATGGCAGATGAATGTTATCCTGATACAGGATCTGGGCTTTTAACTCCCCGAGATGAGGCCAAGGCCCTAATTTTCCCTAATATTGACTTATCTCCTATAGCAAATTTAATACTATCAGAGGGGTAAATAGGGCTGGGAACACATATGTGTTTCCCTCCTGTGTGTGTTTTAAAAACTGCCATTATGATCATTAAGGTGGCTCCTAAAAATACTGATGACATTAAAAGCAGGCACCGGGCTTCTGTGCATATGGGGCTTCATTCGGAGCAGATGAGGCACAAATCTTTCAGGGTTAACTCTCCATCAGATTTCTGAAACTGTAATAATGTTGGAACCCTATTCTTTCAGGCTGGTTATTCGGATTTTGTGGGGATGAAAATTCAGGGTCCCACATGAACCTGCTGTTGGAAAACAAGGATGGAGGAGCAGTTTGGTCCTTACAGATATCGGGATTTTTACTGGGTGGCTGTTCCACATTAACCCAATAATGTGTTGTCCTACAGCAGTTCTGTGCTGTGTTTAACACTACAGCTGAAACTAGAGAATATTAGAGATAATTCTCTTTGGTGGGATGTCACAGAAGGAGTCCTGTCATGGGTTGGAATTGTGTGTGGTTCCTGCTGCAGGTGCAGAGCAGAGCAATGTCCTTAATTTTTAATGGGAAATTGTGGCAAAAAAAAAGAAATGTGCTGTATACTTGTATTTTTGTCTTGATCGCATATAAGTTGTTGTTGAAGATCAGGTTTTSCCGTGGATATATTGAGGTATTCTGGTCTTTCATGTTAGAGAAGGTGAAATTGGTAAATTGCAGGAATAAAGTCACTGGATTTTGGTGGGTTGAGTGGCACCAAAGGTGTTGTGTATTCCTATAAAACAAAGATCCTGGTTGARCTCTGTGGTGGCTGAGGGTGAACTATGACTTACAAAATCTAACACCAAATTACCTTCCAGAGTTAGAAACTTGAACGTTTAAAAAGCACGTGCTACAGCACACCTTAGCTATTGAAAATAAATTCAGAGAAATTACTGAGAATAAACAAGTTATTGCATATACAGAACAATTAAGAGGAAGGTTATATTTTTTAAATATAAATTACACCAACTAARCAGAAGTACATAATTTCTGAATATATAAAAGCACTAGCTAAAAATATCTGTGTAGAACAAATGGATGAGGTGAAAATAATGTAATGTGAATCTTCATTTCCATACTTGATTAAATGATTGTWGTTACTATTCATGTGCTATATACTGGAGTATAGAAGACTTTTTCTTTGTTTACTTATCTAAATATCTCATATGTTGTGATGATTCTTTTTGGGTATAGTCTTAACTCTTCAGTAGGAGCTTAGTCACTGAAAGGTTGTTTAAATGCAGTGTTCAAAGCAGTGCAAATTTGGAAAAAAAAAGATAAAAATAAAAAAGGACGAAGTTGGTGTAAGTAGGTCATAGACATTGAAAGAAAAGCAAGAGAAATAGATTGCTTATTTTTAAACTGCCCTCCTGAAAAATTGGAGTTTATCCTGTGGGAGATTTCTTGGTAGCATTAAGCTAGGAAAGCCAGTAGTGRCTAATTACTGATATTTGCCCTTTTTGAAACACCATTTGATAGAACTGTTGCTGAAGAATTTCCCCAGTATTTTTGCTATAAAACTTAATGTCAAGTTTGATAATTTTATTTAATAATTTATAAGGCTATAAACAAGTTTAAACCTAAAATATCTTTTTAAGAAACAGTATCTAATGGCTTTTTTTAAAAAAAGAAATCCCTAAACTGGGAAGCATTTGCCAAGTTCACATTTATTTTACTAATGTTCTTAATAAAGAAATCTAAACCAGCATGGTGTTTTTATGAACTGCTTGTCAGCCTGGGTGAGCCTTCTTCTGAAATACTGCAGCTGCATAAAAAACTCGTGTGCAGGAAAATGAAGCAGATGGCTTTTGAAAGTAGCAGCTGGTATATAAAATACGAGGCCAGTGATAGATTTCTCCTTAAATCATAGCACAGAGCTGTTCTCTAATTTCTCCATCTTCACAAACATGGGCTTTCCTCTGTTTCCAATTTTTATTTTAAATTGTTCCGTCTGGAATTTGCTACCCATTTCTGTAGCTGGGAAACTGCCCATTATTTCCTAGTAAATTTGGAGAAGTTAGAAGTGACACCATCAGTAATTTCTTTATTCAAGTGAAAGAGCAAATGTTTTATAAGTCTTGACATCAGAAATGAAACTGGGCTTGTGTTTATGTGCCCATCTTMCATGTGGGAAAAGCCTTTTCAATTATTGTGTTCACCTCCTTTCTTTTTTGAGGTTTAGGAGTATCTTTTGAACTTTTAGTGCCCAAAATACTGGAGACAGAAGAGAGATCTCTGTTCTGGCTAAAATATAAAGAATAGTGATAGAAAAATACTTTTAAAATATTGTTAAGAATAGAAAGTATTTTAAATAAAGTGAGTTCTTGTTGAATATCAGGACAGTAATAAATCAAGAAATGTGGTGTAGAATTGTGTTGGATTTAAAAATCCTTCTTTGCTTTGAATACTGCTGCCCTTCCTAAGCACGTATTCACTGATGGTGATGTGGAGTTGTGTGTGGGGTCTATGACAATTTTGTTTCATTTTTTATTTTATGAGGATTTTATTTTATGTACCTCTAAGAGGTGCCTTTATGCCTGGCATTCCTATTTTCCCCACACTGCAGCCCTTCTTTGTATCAGTCTGTTTGTAGCTGTTGTGGCCAGGAAGTCAACTCCAAATGTTGAAGTGTAGGTCACACTTTAATTCTTATTTTCCACCCTGTGAATGAGCAAATGCAGGCAGAGTTGCTTCCTCTGACACTGGCACTGCAGTAGTACTCATCTGGAAGCCTGAAGCAGTTTTTATTTCCTTTATTCCATGTTTAAAGGAACTTAAGTAGACTAATCCTTTCCCCCAAAGTGTGCACCTGCTTGAATGTAAATCTGATTTAAACTTGTTAGAACATGCTAAAAAAAATCCGAGGGAAAAGGTTCCTGAAATCAGCACAGCAGTTTGCAGCAATAAATTATTTTTGTCTCTTATCCTCCTTTAAACTGTTTTCCAATATATTTTTCTCAGGGAGTTGAAATAAGCACATTATGCGGGAATACAAAATGAGTAAATCAGTGGAAGCAAATGCATTACAAGCAACATAAACCAAAGTGACTCATTTCAGACATCATATTTTGGGGTTTTGATTGTTACCAAATAAAAAGCATACAGAATTTTAGCAGGGCTGACATTTGAGTTCTTAATCCTAGTGTCAATCCAAGTGTTTGCCGTGTTGAACTTCACACATTTTTATTGCTGTGTCATTGTGACCATCAAATMTTGGAGATAAGTACAGAGTTCATGGAGTTGTGTCATTGCCTGAGCATATGGTCTCTAGTATGGGCTATAAATGAAATAATGGCACGCAGGTTTAGCAGGAGCACCTTAAAGGCTTTGTTGGGCTCTTCAAGGTGATCAAGGGTTGCTGCTTTGCTGTTTCTTGCCTGGCCAGCTGGGTTTTTTGGGGTGGCTTTTTCAAAACCAGRTTTGTGTGACAATTTTATATAAATTAGTTTTGTCTTACAAASTAGGTAAAATTAAGGTGTATTAAATAGCATCCTATGTTTTTTTTTCTGGTTTAGCCTTTAGATAGATTCCATTGTGAACAATTAAACTGGGGAGGAGATTTGGGGCAGTGGTGCTTGGTCTGCTTGAAAAGGATGTGTGTATAAATATCTTGATCTATACATATATGGATGGGTTTGTTCTTCAGCTTTCTCCAGGAACTGCACACTGTTAACGGAATTTCCAAGCCATAGGTGAAGGTCTGCACAAAATGTGCCAAGCAGTATGACAAGCTCACAGATAACAGGATCTCCAAACCCCTCAGATAAGGATTCATCCTCCCTCTTAACACACTTCTGAATTTTTARTCAACAGAAAAAACCTGATAGATTTTGTTAGATTTCTAAGAGTTCAGTTTTTGTGCCTTTGTATKTATATAGGCTTTGTGCTCTTGAAGATGGGGCCTTTGTTTGTCTAACCCAGAAAATATTCTCATTTCTCTCATTTAATTATATTAACAATAATACTAATAAAAGTTCTA
Organism: Malurus melanocephalus; assembly: GCF_030028575.1. Lineage (NCBI taxonomy): Eukaryota > Metazoa > Chordata > Aves > Passeriformes > Maluridae > Malurus > Malurus melanocephalus. Next base: position 318,399 of record NW_026623336.1, read on the forward strand.
ATTGAGCAAACACAAAAGGGTTCTTGGAAAACTATTCAATTGCCTTGTGACAGTGCATTTAATTACCATKAAATTATCTCTTATGTCTCTTCCACTTACTATTTGCTCAGGCTTTTTCCTTAGGAGGTTGTGCTGAACCTCCTRTGAAATTCTTATCTAATCTCTGCACAGGCATTAGTTCATGCATTGATCTGATGCCATCTCAAAGAGAATAGTCAAGCAAAATTAAAGRTGATAAGAGAAGTTCTCATTGGTATTCTGGGAGTAGAAATTGAATCTGCTTCTTTTTTCCCCTTACTGAAATTGAAAGTAGAATGTGTGCAGGCGGGTTTATGAAAAAAAAAAAGATAAAAACCAAACACCTTTGCTATCCATAGCAGGATGCTGTTAAATCCAGACCACTGGATTCTGGCCACAGCTTTCCTGAAGATTATAATCTCTTTTTATAACTCACAAAATTTAAACATGGAAATAAGTAGGTGTATGTAATGTAAAATACATTTTGCCCCYCTCCATTTTGTTGGAATGGGAGATGGTCTTTTACGTTTTCTTAGTTAATATCTGATGCCTGTAGTTGCAGAGTCAAACTGAAAACATGACTGGAATTTGGGAAAGCTCACAAGCCCCAGGGCAAGAGGAGATAAACCCCAAACTTTCAATATTTGGGTAATTCTTATTTATTTGTGGAATAGGAGGCTAGCAGCATTTTAAAATCATGTTTGCATGAAACTGGAGATGTTCTTAAGCTGTTTAGTTTAACAAATCGAGCACTGGAGTACTGGGATCCACAAGGCAATGGGCTGTGAAGATACATGAATACACATTTGATCATGATACACTGGGCCTTAAATTAGCATCGTTCCTTCAAGTGGAAGTTTTATATGCTAGGATTAAAAAACTTCTTTGCTGCAGCCAGTTCTTCTTGGTGTCTGAATATCTCAAGCATTGGATGGATAGCAGCTCTGAAATTTCCTGGTGATCCAAAATTGTTGAAATGCTTAAAAAAAATGGAATCTGCAATTAAAAAAAAAAAAAAAGTTTAATTAAAAAACAAGTGATCTAGTCAATAGGTATTTGATTTGGGTGGGTGGGATTTTGTGAACAGGTGTGTGCTTTTTAGGAGAAGTAACTTAGGCTGTACATGAATATGAATTTCAGAAAAAGCACATGAGAATTCCTGGGATTTGGGTATCCATATACAGTCTGAACTCATGTTCAGCACTTGTTTTCCTTTTGAAGTGTCCCCACACAGACCTGAGGATGAGRAGGCTCTGAGTGTTGTTCACACCCACGTGTGTTTGCAGAGCTCATTTATGGCAATTCATGGAGCCTGAAATGTCATTCCTGATTTACCTGTCCTGAGCTTGTATGTGGCAGTTTCAGTGCAGGACCAGTTTCATGTCCTTTCTCATGAACAGATGTCCTAATTTATTTTATTGCTTTGTGTTATTTACAGGATCATAGAACTGTTTAGGTYGGAAAAGACATGGAATATCAACYATTAACCCAGCCCTGCCATACCCACAACTAAACCATGTCCCCAAGGGCTACATCCATGCTTTGAATGGTTCCAGAGATGRTGATTACACCACTTCCCTGGACAGTCTTATTTCCAATCCCTGACCACCCTTTYAGTGGAGAAATCATCCTGATATCCAATCTAAATCCAATTATTTGAAATTGTGAGCGTAATGAAGAGGAGAGTTATTAATTCATATTGTGTGTATTATTACTGTGGGAATACAGAATTATTATTTCCATATGTGTGTACAAATAGCACACTACATGATGCTGAAGGGCAATTATTCTCCTGTCTCATTAGTATTTGTAGGAATTGAATTGAGAAGAGTTAAAAGCTCATTATTTTGTCATGTTGAGTGCCTGTATGAATTCAAATGCAAGAAGCTTTTTTCTCATGTTTCAGCTATTGTAATAATTCATTTTTTCACTGTTCACAGTTTATCATATTTCTTCCTTTACATCTTTCCGTAACAAATTAAATCTCCCCATGCAATTCAGATCCAGGATTTTTTTGGGATTTGTCCCTGTAGTTTGGAGCAGGACCCAGCTGTCACCCTGGTGCTGAGGGAATGCTGTGGTGGATGCTCACATGTTCTGGGGAGAATGCAGAGTGGAGAACACCTTCAGCTGTTGGACCCAATGCTGTACTTCTTCCTTAGTTTTTAAATCATGGATTTCATAGCAGTAGTAGATTGAAATAGTTGTTCTTACAACTTGTCATCACTCAGCAAAACCACTTGGCGAAGCATGTTGCTTTCATAGTGCATCGTCTCCTTTTGATCCTCAAGTCASTCACGTGGATTTTTGTGGTATTTCTGGACTTGCTGCAACTTTAGGATCTCAACAGCAACTTTATGTTTTCATAAGAGGATAACAGGAACTGTTAAGGAAAAGCTGTCAAAATTAGTTACTGGTGCAAGATTTGCAGAGTTCTTYATCCCTGGTTCTGTTCTCTGTTCTTGAGTGGGGTTTTTTGTTGTTTTTAGTTAGTGTGTAAATTGCTTACTCCAGTAGGGTGGAAGTATTACCTAAAAAATAAAATTCTGCCCACATCTACATTGGTAAATAAAACAGGTCCACATGTGATGAAGGTTTGAAGTGTTTCCTATTGTATCCAGTTTCACTCTTGATTCTTCATGCTAGTTCAGCATTATTTTATGTCAGTGTACAGTGCAATTTGCACATACTACTCTATTCACCTCCTTTAATTTTCACTGTAATTCCCAGACATTTATTGGTTTTATTTGCATGATTAGACCCATCTACACAATTATATCYTGTTGACCAGGATGGTTCCAGACCACAGCCTGCCTTCTCCTAGCTGGAATGCAGGTGCAGCCATCTGCTCAGYCTTCTGTGAATTTTCATTATATTTAACAAAACACAGCCAATATTGACATAGATAAGAAATTTTTTCAGTCAAGTTCATTGTGGTCAAAATGTTTTTCTTACCAAAGTGCAGCTCATTTGTGGAGAATATGAACACAAATTCTTTTTTCACGTTGTGGATTCTGAAAAGTCATTCCAGAAAATTAAGATGTATACATTTGAAAGTTTTTTGGGCAGTTTTTTATACTCTGTGTTGGCACTTAACTGATCTTTCTGTGATACCTACCTGCTTCTTTTGCTGCAGGTGAAAAATGACTATATGTTAGAAATAGCAGATCAAGTGGACCAGGAAATTGCTTTGAAACTAGGTTGCCTTGAAATCCGGTAAGCTGATAATATAATTTATTATTCAACATCTTTCTGACAGAATATATACATTAATTTTGAAACTGCTTAAAGTTCATCAATTTCTGACCAGTAGAGTTGAATAAAACATCATAAGACTTTTTTTGCTACAAAGCAGTTTGAAGAAAAACTGAATAGACGGTATTGTAACTCATTTCTAGTGATTTTTAAATTAACATTATTTTAAAATTTTAATTAATTACATCTTGATACTGCCTTTTGGGCGAGTTCTTCATCTGAATAATTCAAAGGCCTGTGGAGTACATTGAAGTATGCTTAAAAAAAAATGCATCTGTGGTGTTATTTAGCAAATAGTCTTGTGATTCTGCATATATAAATCCTACAGCTAAAGAATGTAATTATAGATAAATGCTGCTACCTTTCCTCTCTGTATTTACTCAATTTTTAATGTGCTGTTTTGAAATGATTAAATCTTAAGGATCCTTTTGGGTGTTTTCGGTGTTCTTGTCAACTGTATAGACAGCTGGAAAATAAAGATAAATATATCAGATGAAGAGATCCTTGAGAGAGTTCCCAGCTTTGAAATGCTTGTGTTGAGTTTTGCTAATTTATGGAGAATTTCCAGCCTGAAACATTTGCTTTAGTTATGCYGATGTCTCGCACAGGCAGATTAGGAAAGAAGTAAAATTGATAAGAAATGAATGACAAATGTAAACTTGTTAGCAGAGAATAGAAGTGTCCTTTGAACAGTAGTTTCCAAATAAAACAAAATTTAGGCTTATGAAATTTCCCAGGTATGCAGGAGAACCTGATGCCTTTGTTATAAGTTGTGCTGGTAGCCCCAGAGAAAACAAAAATTCTTTGTGTAACTGCAAACTSCTTATGCACTCACAAAATCGTTAGTGCCTTATTTAAAAACATGTAATGAATATAATAATCCACAATTATGTTGTCAGCCAAGTCCTGCTTTCCCTGGTTCTCAAGCTGTGGCTCTTCAGAGCATTTTGATGAGATAYTTCTCGTAGATGATCTACTAAGACTGTTAGAATGCGCATTACTGGTCCATTTTCTCTGTGAAAATGATGATTCCCGCCCTCTCCTAACAAAGCTTTATTATTTATTCATTTCTTTTTTAATGTGAACATGTCTGGATTGAAGCAGTTTTCATCATTCCCTGCTTCCTCTGGTTCTCCCTGTTCCATGCACAGGGGCTCTTACAAAAAAGAGCTGTGTGAGGTAGAAAGGAGCTGCTGAAGGCCAGGTTAGGTCACCTCTTTTGGTAGCAGCAGTAGTTTAAGGTGGTTCTGAAAATGTAATTAATTTATAAAATAAAATTTATGTGTTGAGGTAGAAGAATAATACACTAAATAGTTACCTCTGAATTAATTCTGTCAATGTCTTCTAATGCRAAGTGGAAGTTTTGATTATATTGATGTTGCACTTTTAGGCTGAATTATCCAATAATTGTTGCTTTCAAATATTTTTCCTGACTTCAGGAGATCCTACGGAGAGATGAGAGGCAATGCATTAGAAAAGAAGTCCAACTATGAAGTGTTAGAGTAAGTATTGTGCTCTAGTTTGAGGTTTGAACTGTCCCTTCTCTTTGTCAGGAACAATAAATTCCATTCARTGACAGAACATTTATGTTGTAATTTTTCTGTTCCATCAAGTTTAAGATGCTTTAATATAAGAAAAGGATGATGAAGCCAGTTGAGGTGTAGAAGTAGGAAAAGTGCCTTTAACTGGTCCAGTGAAACAGGTTTGGAGTTGTTTAAACTTGATCACTTACTGTGATTTTTTTGCAATTTTGCTTATGTTTGTGGGGTTCACCAGCTCTGGTTGTAAGGTGATTTTGTTCCTCCATGTTTTTCTGGGCCCAGTTGCATTCTTCAGACCTATCTGTGGTAAAGTTTGAGTTACTTGAAAATGTTTGTGGTATTGTTTTTTCTTCTGTTTGCTCGGTGTGGGCATTTTCTGAGTTGTGACCTTGCAGTTAACAAGGTCACTGTTTATTTGCGTATCACAAATTTTAAGAAGACCAAAAAGCATCCTTGGACTAAAATATTTTGGTTACTTCTTCGTGTTGTACTGGAGATGGGTTCAGTTCAAACAAGCAAAGTCCTTTAGAAGCTTCAGTGATTGAAAACTGTTTCATTTGTGTTTATACAGTGGATTGAGTTTCAGACATATATGCACCAATGATATGCTCATCACTAATTGCCCTTGTCAAAAGATGCTGTACAGTTTAACACAAAACTAGGATAGAAGTGGAGTCTCTGTTTTACTAATCTTGTTTTTAATAACATGTGTGCTAACTTTTAGAGGTGTGAAATTAGAGCATTTGGAGGAGGAAGGTAAGACTTCATACCACAATAAATAAGCTCACAAGGATTTTTAAAGGAACCTATGATTTTAGTAGGTAGAGATAACTTTGATGAATTACCTGCTTGTTTATAGAGTGTTTGGTATTTCTGTAGTGCTCCTAGATCTATGCAGATTTTTGAAAGCTTTGGTTTTCTTTTAACTAGGGATTTTAAAATTTTTTTAAGGACTTTAAGGACAGTTTTTTTGTCTGTAGCCACCAGTAGAAATATTCCAATTGAGGTAACACATCACAAAATGAGAAAGGACTAATAAAGGGGGTGAGCAGATAGACGAGGCTAAAAGGGATATAAAAAATACTTGAAAGTATGTCAGTTATGATTGGTGCAGTTTACATATATTTGTCCAGTAAGAACTTGAGTAAACTATTTGTAAGTCAGTTTTTTGTCAAGTCGGAAGCTACAAGCCTTAGTAATTGGGTTGACATTGGAAACTATGAGACAAAGGAAAGGGTCATAAAAGACAAAATAATAATTARTAATTGTAACAGATGAGGGTTCCAGGAGGACTCAGTGTGGTGCTGCTTTTAATTTAACAGTGATTTTTTACTTTTAGTATCTGTTTTTCAAGCAGTGGCTGCTTTGGTAGGAAATAACTGAACTGCTGCTGTGAAGGACAAAGTGAATCAAAACCCTGATATRCAGAATGTAAAAGCTGAATGCCATGCACAATTGGGCATGGAGAATTGTGTGTTTCAAGAGTTCTTTTCTTACTTGAGAAGCAAGATGTGGTTTGTATGGAATTTAGCTGGGAGAGAGAGAGGATAAAACCACCTTAAAGCGACTATACTAAAGATAATTACAAACTGCAAAGGGGCTGCCAAAAGTGCCAGTGATCTCCAAAATGTATTAATTTGGTYTTACCACCTTAATAGCCCATAAATGTTTAACTGCACAAGTAATATTTATTGCTCAAGTGAGGCTTTTTGTGGATTTTTGAGGGGGGGATTGCTAGATTTAGTACATCATGAGGCACTTAACCAGCTGAGAGCAATTTTTCAATGGCCCTTTTTTGCATTGGGTGTGATTGCTCCTTGCCTCCTTTGTCAGATGTCTATTTGTTGTATATTTGTCTTTGATCAGATTGTCATACAAGAACAGATCTGGATGGGACATGGTGGATAAGATCAAACTGTTAAGTAGCCTTTAATAGTTGGGTCTTCATGGATTGAAAGAGGATTTTTTTCATGGTAAATGTGAAGCCTGTTAGCATAGAACAGGGATAATTACAAATACAGAAATGGGAGCTCTAGGAAGGAACAGGTGCAGCCACAATTTGGTAAAAAGCACGTTGAAGTCTATTATGTTAATCTAACGTTACCTTTTTTGTTGTAATTTGAATTGAGGTGAAAAATACATGGTATATACTGCTTGAAACTGCTTATCACTGTAAAACAAGCAATATCACCTATCTGTGGTTGGTGCTTTATTAATCCTATTGAAGTTTATRCATTGAAAAAATTGAATTTACATTTAAGCTCACAAGTAGGCAGGAGTAGATGAGGTTAAATACASAACTGTACAAACCAGGATCTCAGTGCTCAGTGCTATCTCTTGTTGGCAATCAGAAACCAGATGTCTGAGTTCTTCATCCAGAGCCCTGAGCTGGTGTCTCCCTTGTTGGCCATTCCAGCCCCACGCAGCACAGCTGGGAATGAGTTTGTAGGGTTGTGTGTGTGTTCATAAAACCGTTTGTATGTTCCAATTTCCAGTGCTTATTCTCTTATTTATGGGTATCTGTAAGTTCTTGTTGGCCAGGGCATTAAATCTGTGTGGTTCTTTTGTTAAATTCTCCTGCAGTAAGTAAATTTGCAGTCTCAGCTGAACRCAGGAAATGCTTTATTAACAAGTTTTGTTAAGAGTTGTGGTCTTTTGTTCTCTGCATAAGAATTTCTTCTCAGTTTGTTGCACCCAGATCTGTTCAAAAGGCTGCTCTACAAYTTGTTCTGGTAATGAATCAAATGAGGTTGTGGCAGCGTGTGCTGCAGGAGTGTTAAGCTGAGGAATGCCAAGGTGATGGAAGGTGCTTCATTTCGGAAACACCATCTCTCTCTCAAATGCTTAATGTTAAACTAATACATCCCTGTCAAAATGTCTTTGCATATTATTTAGATGGTAATAGTGTGTTAGATTCATTTAACTGTGTGGGATGATAAACCGAGCATCATTTGCATTTGAGAAGAAATGCATGGAAGGAATTAACATTTATGAAAGTTTTATAATCCTGCAGCTTACTGTCATTGCACAGATGCCAGTGCTCGTGCTGCACATGAACATTGTGCTTCTCCTGGTTGAGGATGTTTTTTAATACTAAATGGTGTAGTACTCATTTTCAGAGAGCTTTAAAAATACCCTGGTTTATTCTTTTGAGGGAGCTTTTTATATGACTTTACTGTTGGCTTTGTTCTTATGCTGTTAGGTAGCAGTAAATAAATCCTGAATATCTCTGCTTGCTAATGGCTTTTCCATTCTTTGCCAAATGTAAGAATTCCAGATGTATTTCTATATATGTTCAAAGCATACTGCCATGGAAAGCTTTCTTTCATACTCGTTCCAGAGGCAGATAAGAATGTTTGAAAGAGATGATAACAGCCTCAATTTAAATGAAAAAAGTCAATAATGCCTTTGAGATATAAATRTTTTTCCTATTTATACTTTTCTCTTAGTTTTTCCTTTATTACATGCAAGGTTTTTTGCACTTGGTTGTCCAGTGATGTCTTTTGCACTAAGATGTCACTGGCAATTTCTCAGGCACCTTTTTTTGAAGCTGATGTTCAGTTGTAGTGACACAAACACATGTCAGATGTAAGCTACGTGCAGCACATCAGAGCCATAGAAACATTCAATGGTTCTGATTTTCAAACCAGGGCTACACCCCAGTTTGTAAAGGTGACCATGAGCTTGATTAATTTGGTTTGCAAAGTCTAAGCTCGCAGTCACCTGATTTACAGTTGCAAAAAGTGAGATTGCTTGCAAGAAAAAGCTGGTAATTTTAACACTGGATGCTCAGTATGAGGAAAAAATGGCAGTAGAAATTTAAACAACCCCTTAAATACAGTGCTTCAAAGAGTAAAACAGGAGTAGAATTGCACTCAGCATGCTCAGTGAGGGGATATCAGGAATATTCCTGTGTGGATTCCTGGATTCCTTATGTCAAATTGGAGCTCTGAGTAACCTGGGCTAGTGGAAGCTGGGTGGTCATTAAGGTCCCTTGAACYCAAACCATTCTGAAATTCTCTACTCTATCTCCTACTTCATTCTAGTAGAGGTTTATCAGGGTTTTCCACTTTCATGTTTTTCCCTTCTCACCTGTTTATAAGCTCTAAGAATGTTTTTTCTATATTCTTTAAATTATTAAAACATGTGCAAGAAACAGTTTTTACTCTCAAAACTSCTCTGTGCCCAAGCCAGAATTTCAAATAACAGACTTTCCACACTGGTCCTGTTTAAATGCAGTATCCTTTGGGGTTTAAACCAGAAGATACTCCTGTCCCACATTTGATGTGGAGTGACTGTAGAGGTTTCATGGTACTGTGTTTGTTACTCTGAGATTGTCAAGGACTTTGCTAGGAAAATGGTTTAGTAATTGTATTTGCTAGTTAAAAAACAAACAAAAAACAGACCCAAAACACCACCTTGAAAAAGAGAAAAATTATACTGTCCTGTGTTCTTGATGCTGATGCTGTATGTATTTTTTCTTTCAGGAAAGATGTTGGTTTGAGACGGTTTTTTCCGAAGAGTTTACTAGATTCAGTAAAGGTAATTRCAGTTCCAGTCAATCCTATACTATTGTAAAGAAAAACGTCTCTGAAATCTGAAAATTGCATTATAGTTATCACTGGACGGTCCCAAGGGAATTGCTGTGCAGTTTTGCTTTGTGAAAAATCATCCAAGCTGTCTATCRGCTTGGTGGGATCTAAATCCCAGTAATGCAGCTGGCAGGACAAGGATAACAGTGATTCACACAGCCTTGCTGAGCTGCTGTGAGAGGGGCACAGCTCTGCCTCTCMAACCTTGGGGATAAAAGTGCAAAACAAGTCCTTGGAGCCTCTTGTATCAAATAACCTTTTTTTCCCCCTTCCCTTCCCTAAAAGAAAAATGAGATTTCTGGAGAAAGAGGAAGGGGGCATGTAAAAAAAGCATATTTTACTGGGTRCTTGGTAAACCATGTCCTGCTTCCTTGCTCAAAACTGTATCCAGCTTATTCAAGGAAGATTTCCAGTAATTTCTACTTATGTTAATCCTAGCTAAGACTATAAACGTTACTTGAATCTCGCTCCCATTGAAGTCCATATGTTCTCAGAGTAAAGAATGCAAATTTTTCTCTACATGTGTTGAAAAGGGGGATTTAGAATGGTCAGCGAGTATTTTACATTTATAGCTGCCTCGATATGAATGTCCTGGTAAAACATTTCATAGATGAAAGTATAAATCACAAATTGCTATTTTGGAGCTGGTTTTGGTAAGCAGCAGAGCTTTGTAGAAAGAACAGAATTCAACCTCAGATTTGGAAAGAATCTGCATTGTGATTTAAATGGGTAAACACAAAAGGTCTGTCATGACAGGGTTTTGTTTCAAAAGACTTTTGAAAATCAGAAGCTAATGAAGTCAAGTGGATTTAAGTAATCCCCTCTGCATTTTAATTTAAGCAATTATCTGAAACTGTATTCTCTGCTAACGGGAAAAATTAAAGGCTCCAGACATGAAAGTATGAATAACTGTCTCAAAAATTATATTATGGAGCCAGAAAACTGACTGACCAAGAAATTTAGAAATCCTGAAGTGGGCAAAATAGCAGAAAGAAGTAGCAAGAATTGCCAGAAGGTGAAGCTGAATGGAACCTTGTCAAGAGATGAAAAAAATCATGGAGCATATGAAGAGGAAAAACAAGAGAAGGAAAAATGTGTCTGCTTTTGAATGAAAATAAAATCCCTGTTCAAAATAAAACAGGGTTGGTTCAAATTCTTGAATTACTCTTCAACTTTGTGAAGACCAGTGAATTTGAACTGGCAGGCAAAGGAGGGTTCCCAATAGTCATGAAATAGAAAATTGTCTCTCTCAATTCTCCTTTCCTTGAACAAACACAGAGGGGGGAAAATGGTTCTTAGACATGCTTTTAAAATCAAGTTTTCAGTGCATTTCACTTGAAGTTGCCATTTGCAGGTATTTCTGATAGATGTTTCTGTTATTGAGGAGTTGTGGTTTTGGGGGCTGTTCAGCCTGGAGAAGAAAAGGCTCTGGGGAGACCTGAGAGCTTCTTCCAGTGCCTAAAGGGGGTAAAAGAGAGCTGGAGAGGGACTTTGGACAAGGGATGGAGTGACAGGATGCAGGGAATGGCTTCTCACTGACAGAGGGTGGGGTTAGATGGGATATTGGGAAGGAATTCTTCCCTGTGAGGGTGGTGAAGCCCTGGAACAGGTTTGCTCAGAGGAGCTGTGGCTGCCCCATCCCTGGAAATGTCCAAGGCCAGGTTGGATGGGGCATGGAGCAACCTGGGATGGTGGAATTGTCCCTGCCCATGTCAAGGGATTGAAATGAGATGATCTTTAAGGTCCCTTCAGTCCAAACCAGCTGATGACTCTGATGGACTTTCTATCTTTACACCTTGCTTTCAATCTTAACATTTGAAGTGACCAGTTCTTCTTGGTGGACTGAATGAAAGGAGGCAGGTAAAGTATGCCAGTATTCCTGGCACTAAAAGTGCTGCTGGATTTGGTCAGGAAAACAAACCATGGGCAGAATGAAGTGTCTTTCATCAACTGGGTGGCTCAAATACTTGGGGCAATCGGAATTGGCAGATTCTTTTCTATTTGTAGTGTCTTGCTCCTGGTATTTACTGGGTGATAAGCTAAGGCTGAGGGTTGCAGTTCCCTTGAAGTTGGTTTTCTCTGTAAAAATAAAGATAACGGGGAGATCCAGTGGAGGGTGTGTGAATCCTAACAAAGCCTGAGGCAGCTCTGGGTGCACAGGGGAGGTTTCCTGATTGCCAGGTCCTTTCTTACCTTGTCCARCTCTGCAGCCTCCTTAATGATCCACCTGATACTTAGTTCTGCTGAATTGACACAATAATTTCAAATTACACCAAAGTCACAGATTTCTTTGTTGACTTTACAGCATAGTGCTGAGAGGGGGTTTTTTTCAACCTATATATTCATCATTGCGAAGCTGATCATTTGGGGTGTGAATATGCAGTGCCCTTGGGTCACTCCTACTGGAGTTAACTCCTTCTGGACACTCCACATAAACATTTCTGGCTGTTTTGACTGTTCTGTAAAGGCTTTCTAAAAATGAATGTGTAATCTGGCTGGAAGTGCTAAYGACAAAAGGAAGTTGGTTATTTGTGTAGTGCCTGGAGCTGCTAACAGGCAGCAGGGAGAATAAAGAGTTTTACTGCTGTTAAAATGGGACATTGAGATATGTTTGGATGGAGGAACAATGGCATTTCCTGTCTTAACCTTGACATATTGCAAAGATAAGCATGGTTTTGCTTTCTGTCATTATTGTTGGGAGATGTATTAGAAATGGGTATTACCAAGGGTTTTTAAGCCGGTTTTGTCACTTAAGGCAGATGTTTTTTTTTCACAGTTCTTGATGGCTTTTTCAGTTTGGGGGCATCTTAGAGATACTGGTGCTCAGATCCTGATTTTATTTTCATATRAGTGGTAGCCTTTCCAGGGATTATACATTATAGACAGTGAATAAAAAAAATCACTCTTTTTAAGTCTTAGTTTAGCTATCCTTTGTGCTGCTCTAAGTGGTTATTTCTACCCTAAAAACTGTTAATAAAATGCTAGACAACTTAGTTAATATATATTAATTGAAATGTTTGGTTTACTTTTTACATTCACTCTGCTAYTTAAATTTTAACTTTTTATATTGAAGTTTTTTTACATATTCTTTCAGTGGACTGAAAGAATCCACTTTATTATTGATAGTCTAAAGTTATTGTGTGCAGAGACTAAGATACAGCTACAGCTGACTTGTTTTTGCAGGTGAGAGAGAGAATGGTGATTTAGGTCTRAAACCTCATATGAAGGTATAAATTGCTTTGTTTTTGTATTGAGACACAGGTCAGAAGCTGGGAGAAAATGAGGAACCTGGGACAAATATTCCTGGAAGGGTGTGGTGGTGCATCCCCCCCCGCTCTTTTCCAGGCTGCAGTGAAGTTAATGTGAGGTCTTTTATTATTATAGTTTATTCAAAGTATTATTGGTTAGATATCCTTTCTATAATATAGCAGAAATAATTTTGATCCTAAGCAGAAGTTAAAAGGCAGAACTGCTGCTTACATTTTGAAGCATCTTTTTTTTCCCATGAGGATTGTCTACATCTCATTGATAAAGACACTGTTAGTGCTACTAAGTGACTAAAACTTTTATTAGATTTCAAATAGTTATTCTCTAAATATTTTAATTCACAGGCCAAAACACTACGAAAATTAATCCAACAAACATTTCGACAATTTGCCAACCTCAATAGAGAAGAAAGTATTTTGAAGTTCTTTGAGATCCTCTCTCCAGTGTACAGATTTGACAAGGAATGCTTCAAGTGTGCTCTAGGTGTAAGTAGAGGAATGGGACAGTCACCAGAATACATTCTGGAGTTATAAGTCTAATTACTTTTGCTTAGTTCTGCAATAATTTTTTGCTTAGTTCCTGTTTTCATGTAAATGATTGGATTTCATTAACAACAAAATGTAGTTATTGATTTTATTTAGAGCTTTCTCCATTGATCATTAAAAAACAGAACCTCATTCATTAGTTGGATAGGTCTTCTATGTGAAATCCATAAATTATTGGTGCTTTGTTCATGAAAGTCAAGCACTTTCTCAGCTGTTTCCATGAAAAAATGAGTCTTCTCAACTTGTGTTTGTAAATTTTCCTCTAATGCCTGTTACTCTCTACCTATTTCAAATAAATTTTGAGGAAGGGTCCTAACTCTGGAAATTTGGTGAAAATGGAGACTCCAAGAGAAATTAGAACTTGAATATCAATGTCCGTGAGAAGAGGAAATGCAGGAAATCCATAGTTCTCATGTAGACCTAAGATTAAAAAAAATGGAAATGCAGTTTGAGTAGCAGAGATCCCCAGGAAACCAGTCTTTGGCAAACCCCCTTACAAAATTTGAGTTGAAAAGCTAGATATTAATTGCTACAACCTGTAATTATAACATTAGGAGGATAGTTCAGTAGCAAGGTCTTGTCTTATTATTGAAATTTTGCCCTTTCTCCTTTGACTCTCAAGTCAAGCTGGATTATTTCAGTGGAGCTGGCAATTGGCCCAGAAGAAGGAATCAGTTACCTGACAGACAAGGGTGCAAATGTAAGTCTACTTCTGTTTTGTGGGGCTTTTTTTTCTCAGACACTGTGTGAACAGCCATGACCTGTGGTGAACTGGAGGTCTCAGAAAGGGGAGTGACCAATCTCTGGGTTAAATCCAGCAGAGCTGGGAGCTCAGTGTGTGCARCTCTCAGTCAGATATGAATTGGTAATTTGGGATCAGAGGGAGGGCACTGTGTTAGGGACAGAGGCAGTGTCAGCCTTAGCACTGAATTTGTTGGCTTTTCTGCCCAGTGAAGTGCTCACTTGCAGAATTTGAAGCATTGGTGGGGAGTTTTTGACAATGAAACGTGAATTAGTCTGAGTTGTTCTCTTTCTTAGGAGTAAATGCAGAGCTTTTTTAACCAGTTTATGTGCACATTTGTGCAGTCACTGCTTATTTGTTTTCTTCATACCCTCCTCAGCCTTTTCCTTACCTGATACGGGCTGCATTGTAGTATTTCCTGTGCACCCCATGGTGCAAGGGGGCTCTGTCCATGCAGATCTTTGGGAACTTTATGATCACAACTGCTCTGTCCATGCAGATCTTTGGGAACTCTATGATCACAACTTGAGCTGAGCCCATGTCCAGTTTCTATTGAAATTATTTCAAAAGCAGTGAAAAGATTGGGAGATCAGGAATACCCAGCTCAGAATATACCTTTTCCAGCAGTCAGGAGGGATGTTGGGAACATGTGAGCATGGGATCCATGTGGTTTTTACCGAGTTTTCTGTTGACATCCAAGGGTTTGTTCCCACTTCAATCCGTGCCTGGCGTTACTCAACAGTGACCTCTGTGGGYACAGTGCAGCTGGAGTCCTTTTCCAGATACCCTGGATTTTTGTGTGTGTTGTTAGCCAGTAGTAATGAAACTCCAGAAAGAAACAGAATGGATTTCTGCACATGTAATTTATCCCTGTGCTTTTGCAACASCAGGGATAAAGGCAGAATATTTTTGCTCTAATTTTGATTTTTTTTTCCTCATTTTTTGTGTTGTCTTTCTGCAGCCAACTCATCTAGCAGACTTCAACCAAGTGCAAACCATTCAGTATTCAAACAGTGAAGACAAGGACAGAAAAGGGATGTTGCAGCTCAAGATAGCAGGTGCACCTGAGGTATGTTATTGACAGTGGTGATAAACTTGCACTAACTTCATTTTTCCTTGCMAGGAGTGGTGTTTAGTATAGTCTTAATGTGGGTAATCTCTGTATTGTACTTTTGTTCCGGGTTTGGTTTTAAAATAGATTTAGAGTTCATTACATGTTTTAGGTTTTGCATCTGGTGCTTTTAGATTTCAGTACTYGTTAAGGAAGCTTAATATAAAACCAGTAGATGTTAAAGGCAATTTAATAGCAGTCTCTGTGTACATATGTACTGCATCCTAGAGAGAAAACTGAGCAATTTCATCTCTGTGTAAAGGGGAAATGTGAAAGAAGGAAAATGTGTTCCCTCATATTACATGGAGGCAACACTGGAAGTGAAATCAAATCTTTTCCTTGGTCCAGTGCACCAGAAAACAGTCACTATGGTAGAGGAGGACTGAGGGAAGCTGGCAGATCTGGGCAGAGGATGATGARTGTTGGTGGTATTAAAATTAATAGCTTGTCTGTATTCTCTCATCTCTTTTTCCATTGTACATATTTTAAGTTTTGATACCTTTTTTGAAATTGGTAAGGGTTGTTTTCAGGCAAAGAACAGATTGCTGCAGGGGGGGGGAAAAAGATGATACCTGTAAACACTTTAAGGAATAAGCAACTTCTTCAAAATTGTTTTAATTATAACCCTGAAGTCATAGCAGTTGTATTCAACAGTGGATTTCACTTCATAAGCCCAAAACAGTACTGCATTTATGTGGAGGGTTTTACCAGCTGTGCTTTCTGAGCCTCCTCTTTAAAATTTACTGCATAAAAGGTAAAGCAGGAATTTCTCTGGTGTTTCCCTGCTCACCCACATTTTTCTGTTTACGGTTTGCGGGCGTGTGTAAAGTTCTGATGCAATGACACAGCTGCTCCACTCAGTATTTGCAACTACAATAATTCCTCTTTGTTGGTGCCTTGTTTTTTTTCCCTCTGTAGCCTCTGACAGTGACAGCACCATCCTTAACCATTGCAGAGAACATGGCTGACCTGATCGACGGCTACTGCCGGCTGGTGAACGGAGCCACGCAGTCCTTCATCATCCGGCCCCAGAAAGGTAAGGAACCCTTCATCCTCAGAGCTGCCACACTCAGATCTGCTCAGGGTATTTTGGGTTTGAATAGAAGGCACGAGGTAGMAGCAAAACCCTCACTTGGAGGCTCTTTTCTTTCAGGGAGGAGCCGTGGGAAACACTGATAGTAAATTGTCATTCCATCAAAAATTGYTTAGTGGCTGATCATTAAGGCTGGTTTCAGTAATCACTGCTTTACACTAATTCCAAACTTAACTAGCAAAAGTAAATTGTAATTGTTAAAGGCACTTCTAACCAAGGGTGTGTTATCTTAGAACGTGATTCCCTAATATACAAGTAGAAATTCAGAGAGGTTAGTTAAGCTGCATTTAGGTAAGGTTCTGACAAGTGATAAATTTTAGTTTCTACCTTTCTCCTAGATACTCAAAACTATCTCCATTTAAAAAATAAAAACCTTAAGAGGTATCAGGAGTTTCATAAAACAGAACTGAAAAAGAGATACTTTTTATAGAGTCTATCAGTTGTTTTTGTAACATCTCACAAGCTGAAAGCAGTGAAACGAGGTTGCAGGTACACCTAGTTTAGAGAGAATGTAATTAAATTTCATTAGAATTTTTTCTAGTTTCAGACAGCCTTATTTATCGATAAACATCCAACAAAGCCTGCTTAAGAATGGCATTTTATTCTTCCCTGTTGCTCTTATCCTTGCTCATGGAAACTCATCCAACTTTCCTGCTTTCTAAAACAGTAAACTATTTCCTTCTTCCCTATTWGTAATACAAGAAAGTACACAAACTATCCCAGCATCTCTCCATTGTGGAACTGAGTCCCTTTTTAGCCACGTTCTTGTTATTTTGTGCCACAGGTTTTTCCTGGGGTGAAGTTGTTAACATAATTCAGGTCTTTTCTGGGTCCATCTCTAACATCCTGCCTGTGCATGGCTCAAAAAACTCCAAACTTAAACTTGGTCATTCAGTAATAAAGAAATATGATCATAGGGTGTTAGATGTTTTGACAGCACATGGTAATTGTTCAAATTATTCTAAAATTTACATTTTTTTGTATTTCTGACCTTTAGTCCGTGTGTGAGTGACCTTTGGCTCCAACACAAGCAGCTTTGTTAGAACCTGTTCGTTGTGCAGCCTTATATCCACACAAATGAAAATCTTCCCTCAACACAAACTCAGCTCTCCAAGCCAACCTGGTGCAGAATTCAATGATAATGAACCATTGGCCCCAAAATCTCAYACCAAAAGGAAAAGCTAGCATCAATGCTAATAACAGTTTATTGTTCTAAAAATAGAACAGGCATCACAATCCAAGATTCTCATTTCACTAGACTGGTCTGTGCTTGTGAATGTATGGCTTTTGTACTTTTTCTTTTCTGAGAAATCATGATTCGAGGTTTGCTGCAGTTTGCTCCTTATTATTCAATCCCAAAACTTTTCTTCTGCTGCCAGTGGATTGGCTGTTTTTCAGCCTGAACTGTAATAGCCACTCAGTAGCCAGTAGTTGATCTTTGAAAACCTTTTAATGTCTTTACATCTGACCTCTTTCCTGAATTATTGGATAGCTCTGACTCTCTGCTTTTTGTTTAGGGGCACCCATGGACTTTGTCCAGTTCTTGCCACTTCCACATGGGTGGTGGTGCCCGTCAAAATTGACCTCCTCTATTTGCAATTTTTCTTTCTAATTCCTGTCTTTCTCTGACCTGGCTTTCTTATCAGCAGCTGTTACATCTTCTAGGCTCACTGAGGTCTCTGAGGGGCAATGTATTCCTCTTTATGTATAAATGAAAAGAACCCCTCTGGATAAAATAAATTCTGGGTTTCTCTTGTCTGAGGTTTCATTTTTTGGAAGTTCATAGCAATACTCAAACATTCATTAAACATTTCGTAGGAGAGCTGTCCCCATCATGATCTGCATTCCCACATCCCTCCCACAGTGAGCTTTGGTTGTATGACACATTAGAAACAAATCCTGTAGCCACTCTTGATCCCACAGTTGTATTTTATCCCCTTTTTGAGCTTTCCCATCCCCTCTTTGGTATAAATTTACATTTCTTGCAAGTCTCCTCATAAATTGTCCTTCTTGATTACTAACAGGGCTTGTTTCTGTAATATCTGTCATGCTATCCAGTAATGATCCAGTTCCTCTTAACTTGGCTAGAGCACTTGGTAGTGTTTAAGACCTGGACAGTATTTGGCCAGTATTTTTCCATTCAGTTTGTTTTATTTTTCAWAAATATTTTGATRTACGGRTCTCTRTAGACCKATYYGGAAACTTTACATTTAATATTTATTTTTCTATTATYACCCTTAACTCCTACAGGCCAAGAGCACAAATTAATAAAATTCATAAAATTAATAAGAGGTTGAACTGATCATCATCTTTTAGGTTATGGGGTGTTCATTACTCTYTACAACTACTTGAAAGGAGGTTGTAGAGGGCTGRTCTCTTCTCCCAGGTTACARGTYAYAGGACAAGAGCAAAAACCCCAAGCTGCTCCAAAGGAGGTTTAAATTGGATGTTGGGACAAATTTCTTGATCAAAAGGCTGGTCAGGCATTGAAAGAGGCTGCTCAGGGAAGTGTTCGAAAATACCGAAACCAAGTAGTTCATCAAGTTTTATTAACTGTGGGCATCATTTTCATTTTAATGGAATGGCAGCATGTGCTCTCATTCTTAGAATACTGTTACCTCTGACTGGTTTGACCCCTCACTGATTTTGCTTGCACAATAATTTCAGTCAGTTGAGGATAATTTACATTCCCCCTGGCACCCCCAGCCTGGCTGAGAGCCTGGCCAGGACCACTGGAGCTGCCTGGGATCTTCTGTGTCCAGCATGGAGCTCTCCTCAGAGAGGAAACACCTGCACAATCCAGTGGAAACCCCACTACAGCCATGCATATCCCATTTCTTTAAAAGGATGTAGAATTGAGCAAAAAMGTTGTGGGTTTCAACTTGTGAAAAACAACATATGCCTTAACTGGGATGCTGTTAGTAAGAAATATTGACTTCAGACCTGCAGGGGTACTAATGAATATTTGGTATTTTATTTGGGATATAAACTGTAAAAGGATGAGCACCAGCTTGGGCACCAGTGCCTGAAGTGAACAGTTTTTATCCAGAGAGCACGTAGGCGTCTGTGGGATCAGGACTTCCATGCAGATTGTTTTTTTCTTTAATTATTTCCAGTGAAAGGGGAGGCACAGAACCATAGAAGAATCAAAGAATAGTTCAAGTTTGGCGATACCTTTAAAAACCATCTGGTTTCAACCCCCTAATRCTACAACCTCTGTGCACCTCTGATACTACTTAATAGTGTACGAGGGTGTTTTGATGCCTGGTTTCCTTTTTGAGTTTTTTTTTTTTTAAACATCTGGTTGCTTTTCCAGTTTCCCCTGTCCATTTACAGCCCTGCACTTGGCACACATCTCCAGCAGCCAGGTGGGGTGTGTTGTCCCCTTGCAGGGACTTCAGGGTGCTTCTTCCCAGGGTTGAGCCTGCCTTGTCCACATCTCCCAGCCTCATCAGCACAGAGGACAAGGGTCCAGATCTGATGCTAATGAGCCCAAAGCCACTTATACCCTATGGAATTCTTCAAGGGAGGGACGGTGAAAAGGGACATGATCAGTTGGAACAGTTTTGGATATGGTAGATCCATGCATGCTGCTTGSTTTCCCAGTGGATCTGGAGGCAAATACTCACTTAACTTGGGTCAGACTCTCTGTTTTTCTCAGTCTATCCCCATCTTTTCTTCAGTTTTCCAGACAGATTTCCTTGACTTTATTAGTTTTTCCTTCAATTTGTTCACTTTTTCTTTCTTCACCTTTCCTTTGCTTCTTTTCATCTTCTTCAAACTCATTGACTRCATCATATTACAATTCATCTGTGTAAGACCACTTCTATTCACATTCTCCCTATCTCACAAAGTGCCTAGAAAYGGTTTGCTATTACAATGGAATCAAGATTTTGTTTTGTTGTGATTTAATATATTTTATTATGCTCCTTGCTTTGCATTTTGCAATGATAGGAAGTYGTTCAAAAAGTGTAATGGGCGCTTGGAGGAACAGAATAAAATTCTCTTCTTTAAGGAAATTTAATACCACACTGGAAAGTCAGATTCTGTCTTTATCTCCTTTAGATCCTCTTTGACAGGTAGTATTTAACTTTAGCACACACTAGTAGTTGCCACCTRTGGTATTTCTGACTTTCTTGGGAGGCTGGAGGAGGGAAAATCAATCTGATCTGATCTGAGCTCAGTACCTTGAACATATAAAGCATTGTGGCCCTGTAAGTTTTATTAAATCATTCCTATCAAGTGTAATGAAATCATTCACTGATCTTTCTGAAGTCCCCAGATATGATATTCCACAATAAAAAGCCCTAGAGGAAATTAAAATTCCATCTTTAGAATTCAGTTTGAATAGTGTGCAGTTAACATGCAGTGGAGCTACATATTAAAGAGCAAGGAGAATTATTTTGAATAGCTGCTTATTAATTGTGCATCCATTACCTTGATTTAAAGATACAGAATGATAAAGTTAAATGTGTGATTTAATAAAGTTCTTTCAACACAGAGGAGGACTCTGTGTTCCACCAGTAAGGTGTGATTAATCACCACCRTCTAAGCCTTAAATCCATTGCCAAATGTAGGAGCAGCGTTGCARTAACCAGCAGTAGCAGCATAACCTGGTGAAAACCAGAACACAGGATGATTTCACAGCTAATAATTGGCAGCTGATGCAGTCTTCATTTAAGATCCTTTTGAGTGTTCTTCACAGCCCTGTGAAGACCTGCATAGCAGTGGGCAGGATTCTTGTGCCTGCTTCTCCAAGGTTCATGTCTTTTGCCCACTTTCATTCAGGTTTCTTCCTGTGTCTATTACATTTTCTCATTTTGGGTACCTGCTTCCAATCTTTCACTGCCAGGCTGCACCTTCATGCCTTTGGTCTCATGCTTGTCACTCCACACTGCCTCTGAGGATCTTTGCCTTTTGTTTCCTTCCCCCAAAAGGTGTCATTTACCCTAACACATCACAGTGCCTTTATCTCCCACCTGCTTAAATAATCTTCCTGTCCTTCCTCTGCCCCCCAGTCTTGGGTGCTGGCTCTTGTCACTT
This sequence comes from Malurus melanocephalus, assembly GCF_030028575.1. Lineage (NCBI taxonomy): Eukaryota > Metazoa > Chordata > Aves > Passeriformes > Maluridae > Malurus > Malurus melanocephalus. The sequence goes on from NW_026623336.1 coordinate 339,606, forward strand.
TGCTGAGCTGCTCCAGGGCTTCCAAATCACAGCTTCTGGTTTCCCTTCTTTTCTGCAACTTCCTTTTCAACATCACCCATCCAACAGAGCAAAACAGGCCAATGTTGCTGAGCCAACTAACAAAGCTGAGCTTTTCTACCTGTAGGCAGCAAAGAAAATACACCAAAATAGTGTATTTTGCCATGCTGAGTGTTGCTGCTGGGTATCAAGCATTTCTCTGCTCACTCCTTTAACACACAAAGGCAAGACTGTCATTAACATCTGTAATTTCTGGAAATTCTAACTTGTGAGAAGAACAATTGAGAATTTACGTGGGGTTTTTTTATGTGTAAACAGTGTATGTCACCGTTTTCTGCAAGTGTGGCTGTTCTCTGAGCTCACTTTGTCAGAGCTACATTGATTGAGAGAATGAAACACATTTTAATTACCCATCTTCTCTCCTTCCCTACATACTCCAATCTACTGTAAAGGTGTTTTGATAAAGGGTTAGTAACTTCCCCACAGGAATACCAAGAGTCTCATCAGATCCAATAGGAAAGAAACTCCTTGAATTACATCCAAGCTTTTATACACATTATCATTTTGAAAGAAAGACTGGCAAGGATTTGAGGATAGTGTASAAAAAGCTGACTTACTCTCTGGCACAAAACATTATTATTGTATAATCTCAACCCAGTGTGAAATCAATATGATAATATGTACTTTAATGATTTATTTCAGTTGTCTTACTTGGAAATCCAAGTTGGATTCAATTGTTTTATTTATATGTTAGCACTTAGGACATCTTGGAGATAAAAGAAAAGCTTTTCTTACTAGASAGATGAGATAGTGTCACCTTCTGCCAAGTGATTTATTGGAGTTATTTGTTAAGAATAAAAAAGAGCTTTTATATTCTGTGTGCATTGTTCCCTCAGATGAGAGTTTGCCTAAAGGTCTGTATCAGTGGGTAGAAGGAGTTGTTGATRTCCTGCTCTTTATATATGTATAGAACATTCTTTTGAATCACCTAAGTTTCCCTGAGAGATTGTGATGATTATTGTTTCAGGCACATATATATTTCACTTTGAGAGAGGTTATTTGAAAACTTGTAAAAGCTTTAATCCTGTTTTCTTCTTGTTTACACAGAAGGTGAAAGAGCTTTACCATCAATACCAAAGTAAGTTTTGTTCTTTCTTTTCTAACATATTAAAAAATGTTTTGAAAAATGGCAATGCTTTCAGGACTTTTTGCATGTGCCTTATTTTTATTGTTGCTTTTGAATTCCAGGGCAAATAGCAGGTAGGGCACAAAAGCCTCATATCAGTATTAAACTACAAAAAAGAAAAAGAAAATATGAGGGGAAAAGTGCATAATGCATTCATCATATTTGACAACAACAAAAGCAGTTTCTTTTGGAAAAGACTTGGTCGAGATTCAGGCTATTTCTTTCGARTCCATGAGTATATTTAATTATAGGAGTGATGCTAAACAGTTTTTGAATTGTGGTTTCAATCTGTGAGTCAGTCTGCGGTTTTCTTTTTCCTAATTGTCCCCTTTTTGGCTTATGTGAAATAAAGAAAACACTCCTTTTGCTGCTATCATAAATCTGTCATGTCTCCTTTGCTTAATAAAATTTCCATAATGGGGCGAGTTGAAATTGGGATTTCAGTTCAGTGTAATAATGAATAGTAGTTATTAATTGAAATATTAACATTTTATGGTAAATACCTCTTGATTTTTAAAAACATTGTAACATAGAAAAAAAATCTTCTCCAGTAATAATTGTGGATGCCTACCAATCCTATGCCAAGCAAAAGAGATGCATCTTTTTTCCTGTTTGGTTTTACGGTGATACTTTATCAAAGGTGTGCTGAAACAAGTTATCTGCATMTAATAATTCCTACAAAGCTAAGATATTTCTCTGCATTCTTCTTCTTCCCAGCTTTAAGGTAAATGAGAATAAATTTCTGATTTCGCTCTGATTTAGATAATTCTTTGTTGTTGGCATTGGTGGTATCAAATGTGGGCAAGCCTTTTCTCCTTTCTGATGAATCTCTGCTCCCCTGGTGCCAGGAGCTGGGTCTCCATCCTCTCTTGAAGTTGTCATGGTTGTTTGATCTTTCCATGGGCACTTCCTTGTTGTGGCCTCCTAAACTGCAGCTTTTAAACCAAGACCTTTTTTTGGTTTGTTTTGTGGTTTGGTTGTTTTTCCTTTTTTGTGATCTGGCTGTTCTCAGTGGCCACATCCAGACCCAGTTCAGAGTCACTCAGCAGCAGTGTCCTCCTTGAACTCTCTCAGGCAGTGTCACCATGTCCAGTAGCACGAGGTAACTGCTGAAAAACCAAGTGATATTTAGTGTTTGATGGTGTTTTACCTCTTCCTTTTTATTTTGGGACACAGGGTCTGTGCCTGTTTTCACCCAGTCACTTCATTCTGTTTCTTCCTTTGTTTCTGGAAGGAGTCCAGAACTAATTTTTTTACTTTCTTAACTACTGGATGGAGCATGGAATACACTTTGTTCCTGAATTATGGTTACACACAGGTTCTGCTGCAGTCCTCACTACCAGGCAGCTTTCTCATTGTAGAAAGAGAGAAGTTAAAATTCAGGGAAGAAAAGTTGAGACTGGAAGCAGTAAAATTTGTAAATTTAGGGTACACTTATGGAACAGGAAAATTTCTTTTTACTTGAATAGACACAAGTGAGGAACACAGAATAACACTGTAATTACTTTAAGTTTCACCCTTATTTATTTGTTAGGATTTCTGGGTAAAATATGGTTTGAAGGAAGAGTTTCTTTCCTTTTTGGGGACAGTGAAATTTGTACACTTGAGTCTTTTTAGCAAGAGCACCACACATGCTCTGAGTCTGGCAGCAGAACTTTTATCAAAACTACCAACCAGCAGCATCCTGCATCTGGGAAGATTTGCYTTTGCCAGATGAAATTCCAGTTTTCTAAAGGCATGAAGTGCAGGGCTGTCTTGACCATTACAATTGCAATTATATGTGTAAGTGACAAAAAATTGAGAATTTTATAGACTTTCTATCCTTATGGACATTTATGTGCAGCGTAACATAAATGTATCATAATGAACATTTCTATGTAATGAGCAATACATTGATACATAATTAACAATATATAACATAACATAATGAGTATTTACATGGCTATATTTAAATTCAATTAGTTTTCTTCATTTAGCTGACATGTAAACATTCAAAATAGTTGAGGATAAGTCATCCTAGAGACAAAAATCCGTACTCCATTTGGAACAGATCACACAGAAAGCAGAGGCACAGTCAGATTACACACATCTTAAAAGTGTGCACAATTTAAGTTTCGTGTTTTCCTTCAAATTCACTCTGTTTGTGTGGATTGTTGTGGTAATTAAAATCCACCCTCACTCCCCCAGATGGGATGAAGTGGTAGATTCCTCTCTGSCTTCTCTCCCCCTCTCCTCCTGTCGCTGGGGGAGATGGCTCAGCCCTGCTAATTCCAGTAGGTGCCTGTTGGGATGAATTCCCAGTTTTTGTGAAGAATGTACAGCATTCAGCGCTTCCAACCTCTGTTTTCCAGGCTGGCCAACAATGAGAAGCAAGGAGTGAGGTCTCACACRGTCTCTGTGTCAGGTAAGGCTCATCCAAACCCACGACAGAGTTCATTTCTGGAGCTGGCAGATGTGCAGGCAGCTTTTCCACTCACTGCTCCTCCAGGGCTGCTGACTGCCCAAAATCCGAGCTGTGCTGCCTTCAGAGAGCAGTTTCTAAAGAGAAACTTTTATGCAACAGCCGTGTCTGTGCAGTTACTTCAAAGCCAGGCTGCTTGTCAGTATTTCCACTTAACTTTGTGATGAAGTAGACTAGAACTGAAATTACCTGAGTATGTGCTAATTGTGCAGGAGCAGCTTTGAAAAGGGAAAAATAGGCAATTAAATATTAATCGTTGCTTTACAGAAAGGAGAAACTTAATAGCTGTTTTTCTGTAGCTGTTTAGATMAAAGCATTCAATTTTTGCTATTGAMAATGACAAGTTAATTGAAGGATGGGTATGTGAGGTAATATGTCTTGTTTCTGTACCTTATAGGCATCTAAGAATTCTCTAAGTTGCTGTGGGGTTTTTAAAGTTCTTATGCTTGAGAGAGAGTATTTTCCTGTTACAGAATCTTAAATAGTTTTGAAGGATTGATTCAGTGTGTAAGTAGAAAATTCATTTCTAAATCTGTGTATGTATGTATTAAGGGGATTTTAATGCAAAAATGTATTCATATTATGGTCTGTTCCTATAGGTTTCTAGTATTTGACCACAAACTTGAGGAACCAATACTGTGACTCTGGATTTCCCACCTCTGACTTAGAAAGAGGCTTCAGCCCCACTTTTAACATTTATGTGAGAACTTAGTGGCACATACTCAAAAACCCAACCTATTTCATACAAGAAGGAGGAAAGATTAAATTTAAAAAAAAAAAGACAGATTTGATTAATTTCCTACTTTCAGATTCCTTTCCCCACCCTTGCCCAGTTATTAAAGATGTTTGAGATTCACTTCTTGGCATAGGAAGCCCAAATAAACAGACACTGTAAGAAAACAGGTGAGAGATCTGGAGTTACAATGAGGATAAAGCTGCAGTGGGGTAATGGAGCTTCATCAGTTACTGTGGCCTCTCAGAGTCAAATAGCAGCTCTTCTTCCTTCAGTGCCTGTCAGGCAGGCATGGTAGATCAGGTAGATAAGCATGAAGCATCATCAGCATGTTCTCTGTTGATTCTTACCTCTGTGGCTCATTTTAAATTAAAAAAGCTGAAATTTCTGAAATGATTAGAACTGTGCTTTTAATTATTCCACTCAACCCCGAAAAGGCTGATCTTCAGGACAGAAAAATCATACTGTCTGCAGCTGCAGATTCTGACTCCTTCAGTTTTTCTGAGAATGCTGATAACAYGTTTAATAATACAAACAGTAATAAAGTTTACTTCATGAGCCTTTCTTGCTGTCACATTGACTTTGCAAGTTTAGATATCTTCTCCTGAAATTCTGTCGTGTCTCAGAGCACTAATAATTCTCTTTTAAAGTAGCATTTTGAAATTAGTATAGGGAAATCAGTTGCAATACCCCCAGCTCTGGCATTCAGGGCATTACACAAAATGAATGGGGGGAAATGAGAGCTTTGCTGTAGCACCACAGAAGAAACAGAAGTAGCAGTGCTTGAGGTGAGCTGCTTGTTCAGGTGAATGTCAGGGACCCTGTGAGGTGCAAAGCTGGCTCCTGTAAGCAGTGCAGTAAAATTAAACCAGAAAATATCATTCWTACTCTTGCCAGTACCAAAATCAAAACTAAATAGGTATTATTCTTGTATTGTAGTAATGGTTTGTATCTTTCTACAATGAAATTTTTGTGCTTCATGCTTGTTTTTATACCATGTTACGAACCACTGGAAACATTGACATAACACTAGAAAGGTTCAAGCCAATGCATTTAATATTCAGTCTCAAGGGTTTGTTCTTCTTGTAATATAATGACACAGAACACAGAAATACTTTTTTTGTTGTTGGGCTTTTTCCCCCCCAAATTATTTGAAATGCRCTGAATATGTCATGGTATTAAATTTAAACCAGAGGCAGATTGCTGAGATGAACTTACATGACAGGGGTTATTCTCAGGAGCTGCTTTCTSTAAGAATCTCTTGTATCCCCAGAGGAATAATTTTGCTGTAAATGAAGTAATACATGATGGAGATGGGGAGAAGTGWCACTGCTGTTGTCAGATGGAACTGATCCATCAGCGTGGAGCAAGGGAAGCAGCAGCTGTGCTCGATGCTCAGCTCACCCCAGTCCCAGGTCACAAACCCTGACAGCAGCCAGGGCAGAGCCAGCTGTGGGGGTGCTGCTGTGGGGTGCACAACAGGAGTTTTTCTCTGGTGACATCACAGTGGCTAAGAGCCAAAGGCTTCAGATGAGATGAGCTTTCGTAACTCACTGTCATCTGTAACATTCTTCATGCCTTTGATGGTGTAAATCATAAATTAACTCTGCTGTTTGATTTCAGTGGCATTGCTCCCCTTTGTCTAGTAGTCTCCTGGTGCTAAAGATAAATAGAAAAAATCTGAGACAGAGATTCAGAAAAAAAAAAAAGCTGTCAGACATATTTATAGTATTAACATGCTTAGTCGGAAAGGGAAGTTTCACAGTGAGTTCCTCACCACAGTTTGGGAAAAACAGCAATGTCCAAACTCAGTGTGAAACATGATTTGGTKGTCTGAAAGTTCAGGTATTTGTCTGAAGTTTTGCAGATTTAAAAAGGAGCCTGTAAGTGAAAGATGCCTTGTCTTTTTGAAATGCTCGTTAACATAACTTGGAATATTTCTGGTCTAGTGAAGTGAAAACTTGGYCTTTTCCAAGTGCTCCAACATTCCAAAGCATACAAAGACACAAGGTTTGTAAATACTCTGTGGGTTTTTTTTTCCCCCCTTCTGAATAAAGGCCTTTTCAAATTAGTGAAGGATGAAGTTGGTTTCAGGAATCCAAAGCAGCAGAATGCTGGATCTCGGAGTTTGTGTGTCACTGAGCCAGGTTACACCACACAGCTCTTGCTTCTGTTTCTTCTGGTGTTAATTGTCTGCCTTGCTTCTTCAAATTCTGCACTTTGTGTGCAACTAAGGTTCCCCTCCTTTTTAAAAGCATAGTAATTTTATGCCTCAACACATCTTTGTGAGTATAACATTATCAGTAACTGTAAATAAGCAAAATTAAATCAGTTGGATTTTAGATTTCTTTCTGAAGTTGCTGTGATTCACCAGAAACAAATGAGTGTTTTAGCTAATAGGTAATTGCAGTTTTTACCTCCTTCTACATCTCTCTTTACATTGAAAAAGAGTTCTTTGTACTTAGCCATGAGTGTACACTCAGGAAATGGTAATGCTAAACTATTTGCTCTGTGCAAATAGTGTATCAAATGTGTAAGAGGCAGCACACCAGTTAACTATAATTTTATTGACTGTATTTCCACTGTTTTGCTTGGAGACACCTTATTAAAATGCTCTGCTCTAGTCTAAAGGAACTTACTTTGGCTGGCAGTTTGTTTTTAAATAGCAAACATTAGCCTTGGTAAGGTGATCTTACATTTCCAGATAGACATATTTCCAAAAATAATACCTCATCTGGTCAATTATATATTACAAAAAGTTCTTCATAAACGAAATCAGTAAAGCAGTAGCTGCTTGCTCCCTTTTTACATAAATTCCTTCTGACACAGAGTTCTTTGGTTTCTTCTGCCCCTTCCTTGCTTATGTAAATATAACTAGGAAGAATAAATATACTTTTGCATCCCTTGGCTAATCGCYGTGCCTCCTTTGCCCTAGAGAATTCATGAATTTTTTTAATCCTAGCTCAAATGCTGCTTTCCATGCACAGAAAATGACATTTCAGGCCCATGTATTTCAGTGAGCATTGAACAAGCAGAGTATTGAACAAGTCTTGGCAGGTTCTTGGCATTGCTGGGTTAATGGTTGGRCTYGATGATCTTAAGGGTTTTTTTYCAACCTAAAGGCTCCTGTGGTTCCAAGCAGTCCCTTCTGGCATTTGGACATTCAGGTACTGTTGTAAAATGATGTTTTTTTGGGGAAGGAGCAGTGAGTGGGAAGGTGACAGGAAGGGAGAAATGAGCTCAGTAGCCAGCACAAGGGATGTGTCTGAAGGGGATTTTAGGGGGTCCCAYAGGGTTGGTGCTGGTTAAAGCAGCTTTCGTGTGTGCTGCTTTGGTGAAGGAAATTCAGATATCTGAAAATACCATCCCTGTTTCAGCTGTTAAAGTGTCCTGAGCAGCAAACCCCAGGACACACACCTTGAAGAAGGAAACAGGTATATTAAARAGAAACTGAGTTGTTATCCTGTTTCCCAGCTGCTGCAGCTGCTGTCAGCAGCATTTTAAACTCAAAGGGGTGTTGCTCTAAGTGAGCAGCATGAAATAATGGCAGGAGTTTCTGATTRTTCTGGTTGTGCCATTGCCTCTCTATCCCATGGTTTAGATATATCCAGTAACATGCCCCCTGAAGGAGAAATTKGATGTCTTGGAGCAAATATCTGATAAGATCTGAAGGATTTTAATACCCTGAAAGAGGGGCTTCTCAGCAAGTTTTCAGGTTGTGCTTTAGAATCACGATTTATAACATAACATTGTTACACTTAAATCACACTGTGATTAACTCCTGATCCTGGCAATGAAGTGGCACGAGAGTTCTTCTCTAAGGTACTGCTTAGGAGCAGATCTTGTTTGAGGGAGCTGCCAGTTTAGTCATGCCATTCAGCTGAAATTTCAAATTGAATTTTAAAAAAAACCCAAACATTTTGCAGGAGATAAGCCTGATTTAAGTGAGATTTTATCACACAGGAAAAAGCCTTTGTGGTAGAGTTTGTATGTGAGAGAGACTTTCAGGAGGTTTCCTAGAGAGCAGGAGCCAAATGTCAAAACACAACAATCAGGAGAAGAAAAGAATTATAAGTTAATTCACCTGATRTCAGTGTTACACTTCTTCAAAGTGCTGTGAATGAAGCAGAAGTTGGCATCTGAAAGGACCTGTCCTGGGGTGAGGCTGATCAGCAAAGCTGTGAGCACGATGGAAAGACAAATACGATTTTATTGAATCACTGCTGCTGGCAGAGCACAGTGCAGGCTCTGTCTCATGATTCCTGAGCTCCAGATGAAGGTTTGTCCTGTGCCCAAATCTGAAAGAGTTTCTTGTGCAGGACTTGTATTTCTTAGTTCTTTTTGAGTTAGTTGGTAGGGAAAAAGGTGGCCTTTGCTTGAGGTTGAAAACTTGGCAGTTTTTTAATGTTTGTCCATTTTATCAAGACAATGCAAAAAGATGAAACTGAGAAGTGTAAGTAAATTTTCAGATTAAAAACTGTATCTTGAGCATTGAGGAGTGTGTCTGCCAGCTCAGCTGTGTTGTACTCCACAGCTCACTTCTGGAAAGAAAGACTAGGTGTCTTGCCATAAATTACATAGTGATAAATTCAAATTGAGTAATTATTAAGTAATTTGAGGAATATAAAGACTTTGTTAGAGCTCTAGCTCTGCCATATGGTCACAGCACTGGGAGACATTCAAGCTTAAGGTTTACTGTAGATTAATTTTACAAACCTTGAGCAAGTCATTAGTCTCCTGGTTCATGGAGGAGGGAGTTCCCTCTTAACTCACCCAGCTATTCCACTGATTAATAAGATAATACAGTTGAAAATGCCCTTAATGCTAATAAATTGCAGTATTTCAGATTCCCAACACAGTTGAATAGACTGGTGCTGTTATCTTTTTCTATTTTAGCCTGATTGATTAAAAGGCTTCATGCATAAAAAGACCAGAATGAATTGTGGTGACATTCGGAAGAGATTTCTTCCATATCAGTGTCCAGGAAGTTCCTGCATTTATTCCATCAGCCTGTGGTCTGGTTAAGGAGTTCTTACCCTCCTGCACTCCTYCTTTGTGAGCCTCTCATTGGATTGGAGCAGACATTTCTACTTTGCCAGTAGTACCACTCTAGTAAGACTGGAGAAATGTTCCATGCAGGATCAGGTTTGGGGCTTTGTTGTTTATGTAGAAACATATTTAATATGACAACCCCATAGTGCTCATTTTAGTGCAAAAGCTCAAAATGCTTTATTCTTTCAAAAAGAATTATTCTTCAAAAAGATTTTTTCTTTCTACAGGGTTTTTTTTTTTTCAGGGTTTTTCCCCAAAACTGGTTCAGGAATGTGCAACTAAAGTAGAATAGGATTTTATCAGGTTCAGCCTTCCAGTATTTGCTATCTGGTAAAACCCTGGTCTCTTCCTTTCTAACATAGTTACTGCATAGCAAGTGATTTTTTCCTTACTTTCGATTTATTTTTTTTTTACACAATAGTTTTAGTGAATACTTAGTACTGAGTAGAGAAACTAAATAAATAAAGAAGTCCTGTGCAGTTTTCAACAKCATTCTTCAGCATCAGTGATATCCTGACTGGAAGCTGGTGTGGAATGGTGGAAATCCTTTGAGGTAGTATTCATTTCATGAAGGTATTTTCTAGACTTCTGGGAAATTGTTGAAACTTCTTTTTTTTTTTTTTTTTTTTTTCAA
>NW_026623336.1:349769-408013 GCF_030028575.1 Malurus melanocephalus
CAGATGTACATTTAGATAAAGCATCTTCCATTTAGAGTGGCAGGATAGTTGAACAAAGTTTAGACAATAAATGCAAGGGAAGAGTTGGACTGTCACAATGCAGGGCATCAGGACATGCACATGATGAATTRAACACACCTTTGCCTTTTCAGTGGGCCCTTCATTTGAAATAGGTCAGTGAGGTTTCAGCAGCTTCTGCCTCCCACGTATCAGTGCGAGGGTGAGCAGCATTTCAGCACTTCAGGCTTAAATTAGCTCTGTAGCCTGAGCAGGCAGGTCAGGAGTTGAAATATCTCTTCTCTTTTAGATGGCTTGCRTTGCTTCCAGTGACTCTATACCTGYTCTTCTGTTTCAGTGCAGTRTTGGGTTCCTTCATTCTCGTGTCAACACCTTTTCAGTAGTCACTTAAACCAGCTGCACTATTTTTTCTTTCACGGTGTGTCTGAAGCTTTTTATGAGTGTTACCTGAGGTTTGTGCTAGAATGACAGTGCTGGCAATTATCTGTCATGTGATGTTAGGAAGAGAAGTCCCTTGGGAGTATCAAGGGGGAGAATTCAGAGTATTCCCCTTTAAATTGTCTTAAACCAAGACAAGTGGAAATACTGATACACTGACTGAGTCAAGAATTTTGCCCTCTTTGCACCTCTTTCAGTTTTTAGCATTGAATCTGATTAATGTTCTGTCCTTCTCTCTGATATGTGCATTTTCCCACTCAGTTAATGATTTTTGTTTGCTCAGTCACCCAGCARTTTTTATGATGGTAGGGTTTTTTGTTTGTAGAAGTTATTTTTATTAAAATAGAATTTAGTTTCTACCCTTCCTGCACTCCTTCCACCACTGACTGATACCTCGTCCCAGTAGCTGCTGCTGTGGTACTGGACTTCTCTTTTAACCCCTGCMCCCCCAGCCTGGGTAACTCCAGGTAGCTGGACCTCACTCTTGAATTTTGGCTTTGAAGAGCTACCAACAGCAAGATGCAGGTTTTTTATTTAATTGGCTTTTTAGAGCACTTCTCACATTTCYTTGGAGAGAGGAAAAAGGGGAAAACAGAGAGGAGCAAACAGGTAACACGAGAAATAAAAGGAGCAGGTATCCTCAGGTGCTGAGTGTCATCTTGTGTCCTCCTTTCTCACCTCGTGGAATCAGTTTTGGTTTCTTTGTGGKTTTTCCTACTCCAAAATTTCCTTTGTCCTGATAAGCACTTTGTTAAAAAATGCACTGGGGTGACTGGGGAGGGGGACAGTGAGGACAGTGCCATGGGGTGAGAGACATCCTTGSAGAGCTGGAATATTCATTGGCAAGGCAGGTCTGTGCTGGGAATAGATTCCAGTGGCAGATTTCAGATCATAAAGTCTGTCAGTGCTGTATTTCAGGAGAGGAACCGTGTTTTCCCTTGTTCTGTGTAACCCCCCTATGTGAAATACTTCATTTGTGTTGYTTTAAGAATTCAGGGAGTTAATACATACCTGTTAAGGTCTGGTGACTGCCACTTAAGCTGGAATATAGCTGTAAGATGGTTTGATAGAACTTAGATAGGAAACTTGGAAAAACAGGTTGCACTCCTGGGATAGATGGTGTTCTTTGTGTTGTTAATGAATGGTGTAAATAGCTGACTTTTTAATGGGTTCTAATCTCACTTTTAAAAACTGAAATGAACTRCTGTAGAAAGGAATTTGAAGGAAAATACCAAATATGCTTTAGAGTTTCAGCAACATTCATATTTTCATTTGGGTATAGAGAATTGTTATGTAAACCTTTACTTTTATGTTCGTTTGTTATAGATGTTCTCTTCAGTCTCTTTTCTTTTATTTCCAAATAATTTGTTTCTGTTTTGTTTTTTTTTCTCTTTCCTTTTCTTGCCTCTTTGTAAAGGAGTCAATCACTGTCAGCATAAAGTAAAGAAAGCTAGACGCTTTCTGCCTTTCGTCTTCTGTGCCCATGAGTCGCCGCCCAAGGGTACTGCTCTGCTCTTTGTCTAGGCTGCCTTATTAACCCAAAAGCTGAATATACTAACTCAGTTACTGTTTGTAAACTACTTTAGCCTCAGGTAAACAGAGTTCCAAGAATAATTTCATTATATTTTCCTCCTGTTGGATTGGATTTTTGTGCAGCTTGCTGCTCCCCGTTTGTATGGGCAACCTGATTTCGAGCTTCATATGCCACAATGACAAACATATTAAATTATTTTATTTATACAGTTATGCAGCCCTTGTCTGCAATCTTTTTTTTTTGTTATTATATTTTGACTTCATTCTTGGACCCCTGATACAGCATGCTTGTGGATGAAACAGAATAGCAACAACAAGCATCAGCTGAGATCACTTTGAATTAAACACAGAACACAGCGATGCTTTTGGCTGCGTGCTGGTCCAGTGCTGGTCTGAACCAGTTTGGCTTTATTAGGGGTAAGAAGAATTTCCTGTTATCTTTAAAAACTGTCTAAAACATTTGCCTTAGCTTGTGCTGTGGGGTTTGGTGTGCAGTRRGGCTGCTGCAGTACACGTGGGATCYGGTGTTCGTTTGGAACTCTTCCCTGTAGAGTCGCTCCCTTTTTCCATCGTTTAAATTTCAGCCTTGTACAACTGCACTCTGCTCTGTGTCATTCAAACTTTGATGGTTCCATTTCTTACTCGTGTCTTGGTGATAGCTCAGGAGTGCATTTCTTCTGGAAGGGTCAGCACCAACTCTGCTTGTCCAAAGTCCTCAGTGTACGTGCAGAGTCAGGTTGAGCTGACTCAAATGGCTGTAGGAGAACTGCTTTAAAATACRGAATAAACCCAGAAATTGACTTTTCTTAACAATGCATTAAAAGAAATAGTTACAGTTCCAAATTAAATTTGTGTGTACCTTTGTGTTTGAAAGTCATTAACTCTGTTTCATCATAAAAGCTTCTTAGAGCGTATCTCTGTCCCTTGGGTTTTAGGTGTGAAGTCTTAATTTCTGCTACTTTTCTGGTTTCTCTTGAGTCAGGTATATAAGATAACTACAGTCTGAATACTTTTGGATTACTCATGAATTTAATAGTATATTTTCCCCTCCCCCTTCTCTGTCCCCTCTCTCTCCCCCTCTTTTTTCTCTCTCCTTGCATGCCACCTGGATCTGCAGATGAAATTAGTGGGGACGGTAATATGTTTTCTAGTCTGTGTGTTACTAACGTGCAATATGCAACTCTTATCTCCATATACCACTCAATGCACATTTCAGTAATACATTTTATACAGCTTTTAGTGTTCTAAAGTGGTCTGCTTTGGATATTAGCTGATGAATACTGTACTTTACAGGTTTTGCAACTAATGCTTTCTGCTAAACTGGAATTGGAAAAAGGAAAAATTCTATTTCAGACATGGAGGGATGTGGTGGTGCATGTGTTTGCAATGAGAYTTGTGGCATGATGCAAAGAAGGTTTAGGGGTTTGCAAGAATGTCCAGTTTGATTGAAATGGTTATATCTTCATTAATTTGGGTAGTGGGTGAGATCAGTGGATATAACACCTGAGAAAATACTCTACTGAGTAATGCTTTAAAGGCATCAAAGTGCTCCKTGCATAAAAAAGGAGCTCTACAAGGTAGATTAATGCAGATTGAATACATGAATATTAACCAGGTTTCAGCTCTTCAGACTAATAATTTTAAAGACAGATTTTAATGTTTGTGGTTTTATTTAAAAAACTTTTAAACTTACAAAATATTTAACTCCTGCAGATTTCATAAGTTTTTTTCCTCTAAAAACAAGTAGAGTTTTGTTTCTTTTAAAAGATTTTTAGCCATTTTTCTGAAGGGTTCCATCTGATGTTGGGAAAGAATCAAACTGCTACTACTGATAGTGTATGTGTCTTTATTCTTCTAAGTAGGAGGCACTAAAAGGGCATAAAAGCAATATGCAAAGGAGAGCGATAAGGGGAAATAGAGATCAYGTCTTGTGACCTTCCTTTCAGAAAAATTGAAAGGGGGTGTACTAACTTTTCATCTCCTTTCTGTCAGATATAAACRAAAGATAATACCACACAGTCTTCTTTTTCTTAAAAATCAAAAGGACATTTTTTCCCCTCAAAAATTAAAAACTCTATTTCAGATACTACCCCTACATGGCTTTTTATTGGAACTTAYCTTCTTTTATAAATTACAAGCTCTGATAAATGGGAAAAATAATGAAAAAGGGACGTTCAAACATTTGCTTAAGGTCATGGATTAGCTATTACAAATTTAATACCCTGGGATGTTTCTCCCTACAGTTTAATAAATGCATTCAGATTTAATAAAGCTCAAATTGGSTCATTCACGTGTGTGACCACCACTACCTTTACCCAAAAGTAACCTGCTCATTATTCCATTTCCAGGAATTAGAACAAGTGATGGTGCTAGGATTTAAAAGTGCAGGAGGGCAGCAGTGATGAGCCCTGCTATTAAATCTGAGTTTTTCCAGACTTACCAAGGACCCAGATGATATTTGGAATCTCTGCTTTGTTGGGAGTGTTCGGCTCTCCAGAATGCAGTAACACATCCTCCTTTGTGGAGCTGCCTGGAGAGCCTTGCCCAGCTCAGTTTYGCTTTAGGCCCTACAGAGGTTCTGGAATTTCTCTAAGCAGACACAGTTCTGGCTTTAGGAGCACTGGTAACAGTCTATGATTAATCCTGGGATCAAACCCCTGTGTGAGGGAGGTTAATTCTCTTTATTCCAGAACAGTAGGAGCCCATCAGCGTTGGTGCCTCGACTGAATTTTCCTCCAATTCCCTGAAACAATGCCAGGCATATATACAKGAGTTAATTTTTTATATATTCCTCTCCAGAGTGTTAAATGTGGAGCAGGAAATATTTGTGTCTTTACTTCCATACATTTGTTTGGATTGATTATGAAGACACTTCTGATTTCTTGATGGTTTTGGGCAATGTATCAAAACCATGTAAAGTGCTCTGTGCTGTTCTGAGAATGCTTTTAATATGAATTAACTCATTAATTTAAAACAGAGAGATGAAYAAGCCCCATCATTGATCACATTCTGTAAGCACTGTTCCCTCAATTAGTGTGTGAAAAGGGTTTGGGGTTTTTTATGAGGCTCCAGTTCTGGTTTCCAAACTTCAAATTTTTTTCTTAAATATGTTTACAATGTCTTTCATCCAGTCAGTTTTTTTTTTATATAGAGTATGAACTTTCTGATATCCTCAACAAAATCCTACCACAATATTAGAAGGAAACWAAGTGATTTATCCTCCATCATGTTGAGGACTTTGTTTTTAAAGCGAATTTTTTAAATCAAACTGAGGCTTATTTTCTACAAAAACATTAGTTTATAATGTGGGGAAGGAAAAAAAATAATAGAGGAAGGTAAACACCTCTGGAGTATGCTGCCTGTTCACAATTGTGCATGGTCTTTRTAATTCATTGCATTTTCATTAGGTRRCTGTATTTTGCTGTGTCCTAAATAGAAATTGCAAAAAACAAAAATTTAAACCGTGTGGAATTTCCCAATTCACCTTTTACAACACCTGGCATATTCCTACAGGAGTTCAAAAGAAAAAAAAAAAAAAGCAGCTTTTATTTTATTTAAGTAGTAAGAAACTAGGATCATAAAATTACACTTACTCCCGGAAGTGGTGTTGGACTTCAAAGGTTATAGGCAACCTGTAGTTTCCTATCGTTGAATATTCAGTTTGCCTGAAAATGAATCCTCTTACTTATCTGTGTGTGTGATATTGATGAGCCTTGCTCTGGTTTCAGGCTTGGCTTGAGCTGAGGGAACCATCCCATCCTTCTTCCCACTCTCACTGTGACTTTGTCCCAGTCCAAGCCATCGCTCTAGAAACGATTCCAGGGAGCTGTAGGGATGAATCCATATGCTCCAGGGCAGATGGGGGAAAAAGGGGGAGGAAATTGTGGCTTCCAGAGGTTTTCCAGTGTGTGATCACCTGGAATCTACCGTGAAAACTGGGTTTGACATTGCTCACTTATGAGAACCTCTCTTTGCATTTGAAGTTGGTGAGTAGAATTTGACAGCCTTGAAGGAAAAAATGAATCCACTGTTGTGGACTGGTTTTAAATCCCTGGCGAATTGATCTGACCTTTAGGGAGTGACCTGCACACACTGGAAGTTCTTTAAAGCAAGAGAAGGACCTTCTGGTAGACTTGGCACCATTTAAACTATTTTCAGAACAGGTGTAAAAAGGTTGCAGCTTTTAAACAGAGGAAGAAATGCACTGTCATATTTCTGAAAATTCTGGGAGCTTGTTTTTCCAAAACCTGTCCATGAAAGCCTGACTCTTGACAGCAAAATTAGTGGTGAATTTCCACTAAAAAAGGAAAATTGAGATTAATGCAAGAAAAAGGGGGGGTGAGAGTGTAGCTTAAAAAAAAATCTTCRTGCTCTAGAAGACTCTGTGGCAAATAATTCATCTGGCCACACTGACARTAGGTGGATGCTGCCCTGGAACATCATTGGTGTCTTCTGCCTGTTTGACATAAAAAATAGCAAACTTACTCACACTTTATTGAAGGTAAAGCCATTKAACTCATTAATATTTTTCTTTTCCTTATTGCAATGGAATTTGCTGTTAAAAAGATTTTAAGTCAACAGTTTGGATGGGTCTCAATTGCTAAACTTGAACTTTTTGGAATACAAATGAATCTTCCTTTTCTTCTTTGTTGAGTGCATCTATGTGATGTAATACAGTTGGCACTGGGGTCATTATCATACCATGAATTATGCATGAGCAAGTTTTAGTCATGCTGTTATGTTAAATGCAGCCCAGCAATGCTGAACTTGGGGGTTGGGACTTATCAGCCTGGATAAATTGGAGATGTTGTGGAGAATTGTTTTCATCTGCTTTTCCCGAAACTCTTCAATTCCTCCCTTTGCAGAGACTGATGACTATGCAGAGATTATAGATGAAGAAGACACTTACACAATGCCCTCAAGTAAGTGCTGTGGTTAACTTGGGAGCTTTTCTATCCAAAAGCTTCTTTGGTTTAGAGGGGACTGACATATTTCAGCCTGATTTAATAAATGTGCAAAGAAAATGTTCTGGTTTCCTGCTATCTGTGATTTCACAGGGAAATTCTTCTTTTGTCTCAAAATGTGGATTCTTTTTTTTAATTGTGATGCTGAACATAACACTTAAAAGATTGGATAAGATCTCTGAATGAGAGCATATGATTGGGAAAGCTCTGTGTATTGCTGTCTGACTGTATCTCACCTTGCTCTGTGGCAGACATGGTACTCTCCAGTTCCATGAGAGAGGAAAACTCAGCTGTACCACATGCAATTTTGTGAAAGATGAAAGATTTCAGCAACGAAAATAAAAATTCTAAGTTCTGCTGAGTCTTCATCTTTGAAGTAAAAACAGTGATGCTGTATCCACCACAAAGATTTTGTGCTACACCCTGTTTGAATTATACAATAAATTGTCAAGGCCAATTCATTTAATGAGAATGTTCAATATTCTGATTTTAAAAGCTGCATCTGGGAAATTCCAGTTGCATTTAGGCAACCAAGGATTTCTCTGGAAGCAGACAATCCATTGATGCAGAATCCTGCCAAAACCATCAGGTTTGGTCAGTGTGAGAGGGGAGGATGGTGCTGAGCTGGGGTGGATTCTGCTGAAGGGCTGTGAACTTACACAGATTTCTGAGCTCACCATGGGGCACAATGGTTCATGATCACTTCAGTGTTCGCAGCATCCTTTCCACTATTGTAGAAAATCTTTCAAAAGCAAGAATATATGTTTTGCAAAACATATATATTTGAACATCAGTATTTGAAAAGCAAGAATATATGTTTTCCAGAAATAAACAGAGCATTTTAATGTCTTGCAGTAATTCACTATATCATTTCTATTAACATAGTTTCAGGATCAAAACATAGTGTGATAAACGATATCCTTCATTTTTGTTAACAGATTAACTTTGTGTAATTTAGTTTTTCACCCCCTAATCTTTTTATTTAAATTCTTATGCAAGTAATTAATTGTGGGCCCAGCCCTGGATGTGCTGAACATTTGAATATTGCTTCAATGCAAAAAACCCATGAGATGGGCTGTGGAGGGAAATTCATKAAGTGCTTTGCTGGGTTGAAGGGGACTCAAGTGTTCAGCTCCCAAAGGACTGAGTCAGTAAAGATCACCAGAACAGACCTGTAACTTCTGCTAATRTAAACTTAAAATTGCATCATATATTTCTTCTTCTTCTTTTCTTAAATGTTAAAAAATGTTTGTCCTGTTTTGATTTTAAGAAGCTCTATCTAAGTAAGCGTTTGATTTTTCTCTTAATTGCACTGCAGAAAGCTATGGAATAGATGAAGGTAACAGGAGACTCTTTACCCATCCCTGTATGCTTGCAGTTTGGAATGATGTGGAGTTCTTAAGCTTACTATTCACTTTCATTTAATAAACATTATTTATTTATAGTTAAACCAGTTAGCTTTGGGATTTTAAAGAGGAAAATGCAGTACTTAAAAGAGATGAAAAAGGCATTTATCACCTTGTTAGCCAGCTATAGATGACATTATTTCTGTAGTGTTAATGATGTCAAAGTCAAGGTTATGAAGTTCTAAGCTGGTTGGTTATATTTTTTTTCTCTGAATAACACAAATAAAGGTGAAAACATATACTGTGCATGCTTTTCTGCTATTCCTGAAATATTTTTCCATGTCTGCTAGAAATTAAATTGCAAATGAACTCATTCAATTGCAATTGATTAAATGTTTTGCTGAAGTACTGAGCCATTTTTATCAGTAATATTCTCAGCCTATTAAACTGTGACGTTCACAAAATTGCATAAGGCCACCAAACATCTCAATTTTACTTCAGTTGAACACTGGCAGAGGTGTGGTGCTCTCCAAATTGTGCTCTTTCATTTTATCTTAATTTGCCATGCTCTTATTCCTGTGTTTTTTTCTTGCAGTTGCCTCTTTAAAAGTTCTCCAGGCTCTTTTGATGGTTCCAAAATCTAAAATCCCACATTGTGGAGTCCTCTTAAACACCCAAAGGGATTTGTGCTGGGGCTGTGTTTAACATCATTGGTGTTGCCCTAAACTGTTTGTTTGCTTTGTCTCTTACCAGCTGTAATTAAAAAGGGTTTAATTATGTTTATTGCACTGAAATAAGTGCAGATAGTTAATTTAGCAATTCAGATTTCACAATTCCTTTCCCGTTGCTTTGGTTCAAAGATTAAGAAAGGTTTGAGAGGTCTCCACTGTGTGTGTGCAGCATCTCTATAGGTTGGTGTGCAGCAAATGTTAATCTTAGTTCTTCATATGTGAGACATTTGAGTGACTTACTTTGAGTTTTGTGTCTTGTGGATTATTTCTCTGCCCTTCAGCAGAAACTTAACATTTCAAGTGCGTTATATTCTTGTAGCCAGAGATTATGAAATTCAAAGGGAGAGGATTGAGCTGGGGCGCTGCATTGGGGAAGGACAGTTTGGAGATGTGCACCAAGGAGTTTACATGAGCCCGGTAAGCCTCACTTCTCAAACAAAAATCAACACAYAATAAAACTTTTCTAGATGAAAAATGTAAGTGTATTCCTTAGAGGTTCTTGGTCTGAGACTTCCAGAACAAATAAGAATTTGCTGCAGTGATCTCACCGTTTCTCTAACAAAAAAAGCTTAATAAAATTACAATATTTTCCTGAARTGCATTACAAAATACTTGGACACCGATCCCAGCAAAATCCCAATGCACAAGAGTCACCTCAGTGAAACCAGGGAGGTTGGCAGGGTTTGTGTAATTTAGGCTGGTGCTTACRAGTTTTTCTAGAAAGACATTTCAGTTTCAGTTTTTACACAAAAACTTTGTGTAAAAAGGCAAGAGAAAGTTGCAAAAAATAGTTCATTTCATCAAATTTCAGAGTTATAATAAAATTAATGTGCGATTCTAAAGTGAAGATTCATATCACATTAGAATAAATTTTGGAATTTGCAATAGATTATATAAGAATTGTTGTGGACAATAATCTAGTCCTAACTTCAGAAAGAGCTGGCTAGGGTGCTGGGTTTGGTGGGTTAAATAAATCTTTAATACAATGATTAGATAAATAAGTAGGGATAAATGTTCTGTTTCAGACAAGTTTGAACTCTGTCCTGATACCCTTATTTAGAAAGCACATCTGATAYACTTTGTATTGAAGGAGAGTCTTATTTTTCTTTTCATTCTGTCCAAATCAACCAGAGTACTAAGGAGTAATGTTTCACTGTTCTTGGGGCATGGTGGATAAATCTAGAGTTCTGTAAACTAAACACCTTTTCTTTAGGACTGTTGTTTGAAAACACTGTCTGTCTCCATTCTTGTTTGTGAGTTGGAAAGCAGGTTTTACTCAGGCATCCTGTGTTGATATTTTTAAACAACAACCTGCTGATTTCTTTTACTAATAGGAATTTACTGCATTTAAGACCCTGGAATATGTGAAGGTGAAACAGAGCAATGATGTCATTAAATTTTAATGTTCTAGTCACAGAGTGTAACTTACACTCTGGGAAGAAATCTTACAGGAGATGTAAGATTGGTTCCAATAACATGGAAGTATTTTCCATGTATATATTCAGCTTGAGTGCAAAAATATRGGAGATACTCCTTGCCTCTTGTTCTACTAGCTTGAAGCTGAATCTCAGAAATTCCATTTTTCACTGCGTTTGTGAAGTCCTTATTTYAGTGAGTCTGCAGCATCCACCTCCCCTGGAATGCTGTTTCCTACCAGGTGTTCCTGAGGGATCACAGCCAGGCTGKATGTGCAGGGTTCTGAATGGAAAATGGGTATTTTTACCAGGATCCCATAAGCAATCTGAGTAAGATTGTCTTTAAAGGCCGATTAGCTGTGGAATTAATCCCAAAATGTCATTTAAAATACCATTTCCTGCTCAGTATAGAACATGTGGCCAGTTTGATACATCCTCACTAGTTTGTCTTCTTATCTAAAACCAAAATATCA
The DNA here is from genome assembly GCF_030028575.1 of Malurus melanocephalus. Classification (NCBI taxonomy): domain Eukaryota; kingdom Metazoa; phylum Chordata; class Aves; order Passeriformes; family Maluridae; genus Malurus; species Malurus melanocephalus. Next base: position 360,688 of record NW_026623336.1, read on the forward strand.
GCAAAACCCCAATATTGGACACTTTCCAGCATTTATTCTGCAGAATGTCTTTGCTGGTTGCAGACACTGAGATTCTTCCTTTTGAGGCTCCTGTTGGTTAAAGGATATTTCAAAACTTTGTGTGTAACACTAAGAGAGGGATGGGTCTGGCAGGCATCCAGAGGTCTCACCCCTGGACTGATTGTTCAATCCTGGTTTCCTAAGGGAGTRAAGTCATGATTTACCACCAGTTTTTAGTCATTAATGTGTGAGAAGAGGATTTAGTTTATATTYTCCTGCAAAGTCAACTTGAAGATCTCTTTTGTGAGCAAATTTGAAAATAGGATGTTTTAGCCTGCAAAATACAAATAYTATTCTAATTCTGTTAATGTCTGTAAATAGATTCCAAATAGAGCAAGCCTGAGCAGACATAGACCATAACTCTGAATCTTCATCTCCTGCTGGCCTTAAAAATTGGAGGAGGATAATCATCAACACTGTAACCTTTTGAGGAAAGGKTTTTATGGGAACTGCCCATTAAACAATGGACAATTCCCAGTTTCCCACTTGGAGGGACATAGAAGTCCTTGAACAAGCCCATATCTAATGGAGAAGCTTAGTTTTAAAACATTTCARCTGCTTTCAACACATCAAGAACTTYTCATTTTTCAGTATTCAGAGGATGAGAAATCRTATGGGAAAGTCCATTTGATTTTCAATACATGTTGTTCTGTTAAACTTCCTTTTAACGCCTTGATCTAASTGATTGGGAAGATAATATGTAAAAATCTTTCTTTCACTTTCCTYTGCACTTTGAGTTCACAGTTGACAGTCAGCTTTCCTCTGTGAGAGCCACAAAAAGTCTTTCATTTGGCTTTCTGGGTTTCTTGCTTATATAAGCCAAGTGTCGTTTTTAGCCATATATCTCATTTTTCTTCTATTCTTGCTAAGTATTATCAAGAGTTTACCATCCTCAATAACACAAAAAGTTTACAGTTCTATTCAGTTAAATTTACCATTTTTTTATCATATTTTTTTCACAATTTAACATGGTTTAAAACAGATTAAATATTTCCAAGAYACATTAGATGTAAATGTCATAGGCAAGGTGTCTTGATTATATTRTTATTTCAACACTGCAACTTTCAATGTGTAATTTCTCAATTAAAGGAATTTTTTTATAATAGTATTGTTTTTCCAAAGTAGTTTTGCTGGAATTTCAAAGGACACCTTTTGATGGCTGTGTTTGGTGGGTTGTACTTCAGCTATYTCTGAATAATGTCTTTCAGGAAAATCCAGCTATGGCTGTTGCAATCAAAACGTGTAAAAACTGCACTTCAGACAGCGTTAGAGAAAAATTCTTACAAGAAGCCTGTGAGTATTAAATAACTTCTTTTGGGATCTTTTCTGTAACTTCTCCTYGCAATGACTGTGGCCACCTGTGCAAGGAGTTTCTTATATTAATGTAAATATTTTATTAACATATAGCCTGATTTTYTCCTGTCTTGCAAATAAGTGCCAGRGRACTGCTTTACATCCTTGCATTGCCCATGTATATGATTAGATGGGGGTTCTTGGATTTTCCAAATGTCTGACTCTTGTAAGGCTTAACATTAGATCTGATCCTCTATTTCCTCCTTTCTCACACAGCACTTTCTCCAGTTTATTGCTTTAGAAGGTCAGGTAGTTGTCTTTGCTAGAAAYGTGTCCAAGAGAGATCTGCTTTGAAAATTCAGAATTAAAATCTCTAACAAAATAGACCATTTTTCTAAATAATTGCTTACAAATATCGTATTCCCCAAATAGCACATTTCATGTGTGGAGGAAGGCTTTTTGTTGAGGTGCATAGGAACACAAAACTTCTATAAGAATATTAAACTTACTGATTCCTCTATTGTTTGGTTTTGCAAGCAAATTAAGATATGGCACTTTGGCCCTAATTTTTGCTCATTACCCTCTGCTATTGTGCACCTATAAATGTTGTAAAGGTATTGTATTTTATCAATAAAGTAATTGRTTATGGTCAGATGTTACAGTTTGTTTTCTTCACTATACCTTTATTCAAGGAATTTTTTYCTAGTCTTTCAAAAGATCTGTGATCATAACTAATGGATTCTTGCTTTTGAATGTCAGATTTTTTGTAAATTACTGTAATTTTTTTCCGTTGCATTTCTGTCTGTTGGAACAGTAAATTCCATTGCTTACAGTAATAATTCAGCACTCACAGGTAGGCTGCTGTCTCCTGGCAATGTAGAAAATAATTGCTCATTGAATGCTCCTTATTATGCTTCAAGTCTGGCAGATTGGGAAATGCCATTGTAATCGACACATAAATAGTGCTTTTCAATTCTGATTTAATGGTTTTGCCATTTCTGCTTTTTCATTCTGATTCCCATCTGTTGCCTTTGTCTAGTGTTCAGGTTGCAAACTTGCTCAGAACACTTGGCTACTTCACTCAATTAATAAATTTGTTTCCTAATATTTTAATATTAAGAATATTAAGATATTTTTGAGGTTTGCCTGTGGTGGAGTTTTCAGTGCTGAAAAGATGTAGCAGCTGTTATTGCCTGTRTGACATTTCAACATGTTATTTATTCCTTTTTATTAATGTTTTAAGATATGTCAATGATACGGATGTTTGCTTTTTTGCTTTTTTTCCCGTACTATTCAAAATATTAATATTTTAAAGAATATATTATCTTAAGTTTGCCTATAAATTCTTTTTTAGGAAGATAGGTTATCAAAGTATTACAACAYTTGGTCTTACAAACAGGATTGACTGAGGATTTTTGTTTTGAGTCGCTGTGTACCCATGTGCAGAAATAGAATTCAGAGCTCATCAGAACWGAAATCCAGAAACACCTGGTTTTAGCTTGTGCTTAGTTTAAAGCAGAARATAATGGGTTTTATTCTTGCCTAACTTGAGGTAGACTGAAGCAGACTTTAAATTTGGTAATTTCTGTATATTTCTGCTGATATAACAAACTGCAGGCGTAGGGGAAATGCTGCTGGAGAGTCAAAATGAAGGATGTTTTTCAAGAATAGATTAAGGGTGTTTTTTGCCATGCCTTGTTGGAAAAGGTTCTGCTCCTCTGTGGTGATATCTCATCTGCAGAGCTGCATCAGCCCTGGGGCCCCAGCACAGGGATGGACCTGGAGCTGCTGGAGCCAGTCCAGAGGAGGCCACTGAGATGCTCCAAGGGCTGGAGCACCTCTGCTGTGGAGCCAGACTGGGAGAGCTGGGATTGTTCAACCTGCAGAAGAGAAGGCTCTGGAAAGACCTTAGAGCACCCTCCAGTGCCTAAAGGATGCCTGCAGGAAAGATGGGGAAGGACTTTGTATCAGGGAGKGCAGGGATAGATCAAAAGGTGATGGATTTACCTGAAAGAGGGCAGGTTAAATTAGATTTTAGAGAGAAATTCTTAGAGGGTGGTGAAGCACTGGCAGAGGTTGCCCAGAGAAGCTGTGGCTGCCCCATCCCTGGTCTTAAACACCAGGCTGGATGAGTCTTGGAGCAAGCAAGCTGGAAGGTGTCCCTGTCCAGGGCAGGGGATTGGAACTGATTGATCTTGATTGGTCTCTTCCAGCCCAGAAGGGACCAGAATCACAAATTCTAKGATTCTGTCATACTGCATAAAAAATACTGTGACTGCACTGCTGAGACTGAAATTAACTCTATGGAAAATAAAATGATGTCATGATTAAATAAGATTTTTGTCTGTATCATGAACTGACAGATGTGTTTTTTTCCAGTAATTGAATTATGCAGACTGTTTTTTCCTGCCTTGTCTTCCAGTGGAAAGGCACAGGTTAACTGGCTGTGCACTGGTTTGACAGGTTATTTTATTCACTTAGGTTATGTTCTTAACCAGATCCAGGGCTGAGAGCCAGAGCCTGACCTGACAGGCACCTTCCACAGGAGTTTGCATTTTTATGAGTGGAGAGCAGCACAGCTCAAGCAATCAATGTTTGCTGCTGCCCCAGCACATGGACAGACCAGGCATAACTGCTTGCAACATTTGTTTCAAGTCCTGTCTGGTGATGGTCTAAATGCTGCTTRACCAGCAGCTTTATTTTTATTTTAAAAAATATTTATGTAATGCACTGAMTTCTTTGATTTCCTTTCAGTAACAATGCGTCAGTTTGATCACCCTCACATTGTGAAGCTCATTGGAGTTATTACAGAAAACCCAGTCTGGATAATCATGGAGCTCTGTACGCTTGGAGAGGTATGAAAAATCCTCGTGGAGCTCTGGTCTCCCCTCTTTTAGCTCACTGAAAAGGCTGAAAAAACACTTCACAATGCTAACACATWGTATCTAGCATGATATCATAGTTCTTTGCAGAGTTATGGACTCAGAAACAGGAGTGGCAGCTTTTGACCTTCTCCTCCACCGGGGAGCTGCATCACCTCATTCCAGAGTGATTTAGTCAGAGTTTTCAGAGCATTCAATTGCAGTTCCAGAGTTAGAGCACGACCTCTGTTGAGATGATGATAATGTAATAATCATTTAAACAGCATTTGCAAACATACCTTCTAGAGTTGAAATAATTTATTCTTCCTGAATAATGCTTCATTTTCCCTTCAAACATCGAATTTCTTACATTGCTTTTTTTTCCCAGTAGAATATCTGCAGCAGAGGCCCTAGATAAGATGACTTCCCTCATTATTATGTTTTTTGGATGAGTGCTTTAAAGAAAACTAGACCTCACTTTTTATAATCAATTTGTTCTCTTTGAGCAACATGTTCCTGAAAATGTGAGCTGCCGTGATATTTCATACAGCATTACATGATTGTCATGGCAATTACAAAATTGCAATACATTGTCCAAAAAAAAATAGGAGAGGCGGATAGAAAAACCTCTAGTGGAGAAGTCATTTTCTGTCAGAAAATTACAGATTTACTTTCCAGRGCTCAAATCACTTTTCAAAGCTTTGTTTTGATGTGTGAGGAGACTCTGGTGCCACCTTCCAGTAGGTCCTGCCTGCCTTATACTGGGAATGCAGCTTAGAAATATTCTGCACTGATACTGGCTACTTTGAGCTAAATACAGCTGTTTTAGCACATGTAGGTTAAAATTAAAGCTTCTAGAACAATACTGATCCATCTGTGTTTGGCCTGGCCAGGTGCTGTTTAGTTCTGATTTAGGTCATAAATGGGGGCTRCACTTAGGGGTAGAAAAAACAAAAAGTCCAGGAGTGCTTCACTCTGGAACAGGAAAAGCAGATGCTTTTCAACAAGAATGCACAAAATTACTACGTTTTTGATAATTTAACACTTTCTATGTAGAAAAACTGCTTGAATTCTACTGCAGAATCTTAATCTTTCATGGGAAATGGTTTTCTTTTCCTTTAAGGAAAAGAAATCCAACCTTTAAGGGAAGTCATGCCCATTGATACTGACAAAAGCGTTCCAGTTTCAAATATGTCTTTTCAGCTTTGGGGTTTTTTTGTCCTAATTTTTTTTTCTGTTTTTTTCYTCCTTGATGCAAAAAGTTGAGGTCKTTTTTGCAAGTAAGGAAGTACAGCTTGGACCTGGCCTCTCTGATTCTCTACGCTTACCAGCTCAGCACAGCACTCGCCTACTTAGAGAGCAAAAGATTTGTACATAGGTAAGATGTCATCCATTTCTATCTGTACCTGTCTTTTTAAACACAACTGGATAAAATTTTAGGGAGTGTCATTTTTGATGAGGCTTCCACTAAAATTACACCCTTTTCAAGGGTGACACCTGCTGGTTCACTCCTGGATCGACTTGGAGCTGGTGCTGGATTTCAGGAGGAGTCATTTTCAGTTGTTGCTTTGTGGTTACAGTGTTTTTTCAAGCTGTGAGTCAACTGTAATCTTTCAAAAATAGAAAAGCAAAACAAGGGCAGATGGCTTCTTAAGTAAAGAAGAGAGGAAATAAAATATTTATAAAGTACACGTACTTGCTTAACCAGAAAATGAACCTAAACWTCCTTTATGGTGTGTATTGGATTTTGTTCCCTTGAATGTGAACATGAGTTTCTAGGGAGAAGAGACTGGCTGCAGCCTCTTATTTTATGCAACTAAGATTTCACAGCACTCCAGTTACTAAGTACAATTAATTTTAAACTTCAGCAGTTTATTTGTGTTTAAATACTTACTATCTAATTCTCTATATGTGTTAAGATAATATATACGCAAACATGTATATATAAAGTAATAGCTATGCATATATACATAGATATTTATATTAAAACGTTGTAAACAAAAAAGGGGGAGCAAAGAAGACTGAGAGGAGTTGTTCTCTGTTGTTCTCTACAGTGAGAACTTGAGCTGCTTATTAAGAAAACCTCATACAGGACTGAGATTTTAAAACAGTTCCTTACCTTTGTGGGGCAGGAGGTAAATTTTCTTCTGGTGATACTTTACCAATTTACGTTTTTAAATAACTAAAAATACTGTCTCCTCTGTTTGGCAGGGATATTGCTGCTAGAAATGTGCTGGTATCTACCACTGACTGTGTGAAATTGGGTGACTTTGGTTTATCCCGATACATGGAAGACAGTACTTACTACAAAGGTGAGTTGACCCTCTGGATCCTTCATCTGCAGACAGAACACAGCTGCTTCTCACAATATTGAGCAATTAACCAGATTTCCTTGGTCTAGCTGGTGTATTTGTATAAAAAGGCAAGTTATTTAAAAATTTAATAATGGCAGTAAATTCCTTAAGTGAGTGCTTAAGAAGGATCACAAAGTGTGATATAAATTGCAAAAAGCAGCAAATTCATGTATAGGTACAGATAAATGTTGAGCTGTTGCTGTCGTTGTATGCTGCATAATTAAGATGCCACTGGACTAGGAAGATTCACTACAAAACTGTCCTTGAAACCTACTTTTTGCCCCATTTTGAATGGAATACTGAGCTTTGGTGTCTCCAGCAGTTCAGGGATGCCCTCCAGTGCCTGATAGATGGGAAATRCAGCAGGAGAATAGAGATTGCACGTTGGGTACCACACAGTGGCATTCCAAAGCTGGTGTATTATTATTAAACCATGTGTTCATAAATCTCATCTTCAATATATTTCTGGTTTCATAGATTTTAAAATACACATTATCTGTCCCCTTCCATTCCATTATGTTTCCTTGTTTCATTTTTCTCATTTCACCAAGCTGCATTTTATCTTTTAAATTGCTGAGAGGGGAAATAATTTTGACGTGATCATTCCTTGGGGTGTTTTGGGGTTTGTTACTGGGGTCTATTATTGAGAGGTTTGAGGGATGATTATTATTTTGTTTTTCATTTCTCCGTTTTATGTAAAATCAAACAACCTTATATATTGATATTTAAAGTGCTTTGCTGGAGATAGGTTTTGCCTATGAATTAYTTCACTGGGAACAGAATCTATGTTTGTGCTCTGTAGTGGGGATAACAACCTGCCCTTTCTTGCTTTCCCTGTAGCTTCCAAAGGAAAATTACCCATCAAGTGGATGGCTCCAGAGTCAATCAATTTCCGACGGTTTACCTCAGCCAGCGATGTGTGGATGTTTGGTAAGTGAACACCAGATRGAGAGGGTTCTTTGTGTCCTCTTGGAGAAGTCCACCTTTTATTTTAACTGTTATAAATGAATMATTTCCAAATATTTGTTACAGTTTTTACTGTACATTCTGAAAATCCAAATTCTCCACTGGATTTTCTCCAAAAATATTTTTCCACCTCTGTTTTTCTTCCCTGCTCAATAAACCTGAATTTTCATGTGCATTTTAACCTCCAGAAGGTGACCTCTAGGAATGGAAGTACAAGTAAATTAGCTCATAGTTATAACAGAGGTGATTTTTGTCTGTTGGTTTGAGTTTTTTTGTGTTATACCATTGTCATTTGTTGTTTCTCTATTGTATTTTGACTTCTTCTTTATGTTCACATACATTTCCTTGCTTAATGTGCTGATCATCCTGTGAGATACCCAATTTCCAGATCCTTAATGCTAGATTCCCACTTAATTTGTCTTTTATATCCTCTGGCCTCTTACAAAATACAACTAGAAGCTGATAAATATAAGGGTAAATGGAAATATCCTGAAACCTGCATATTTTTTTCTAAATATACAACATTATATATGAATCTGATGTCCCGTGATTAAACTGGTGCTGGCTGCTGGCCTGTACAGACAGAGCACAAGGTGTATTAGGGAACAAAGTTGATGAGGCTTGAAATAAGAGCAGGACAGTCGAGTAAGAGTTCACCCTCCTTACAAATGAAAATTGAATGTTKTTAAGTGGAGGGTTTATAATACTTTAAACTCTAGTTCAGTCAGAGTTAGAAAATGAAGCCTATAGAACATTCTGGCCAATCCCAAACAGCCAGACCATGTTTCCCTTTGTGCTTTTAATGCAGTTTCAATAGAGACTGGTTTATTACATGGTTTCAGCACAAAAWAATTGGATCAATGCCAGCGCTAAAACACCCTCAAAGTGAAAATAACTCTGCCTGTCGAAACAAGCCAATTGGAAGGAGTCAGAGGGAACAGCAAACACATTTTACCTCGTGAGAAAGGAGATTTGAATATGAGCAAGCAGTGATTTAGGGCAGGGAAAAGGCAGTGTGGAGCCAGGCTGTGTGAGGCAGCTGTGGGTCACTGCMTCATTGGGAGGTGAGGCTGTGCTGGCTGTGTGATCCTGCTGCAGGTAAGTCCAAACCAATTCCCTGCTGTACATTCAGGAAGAAATCGCATTAGGAGTAGGAAAATGGGGTTTGTTTCTCTTTTAACAGCTCTCATTGTTTGTTCACAGTGAAGAAAACATGGTTTTTGTGTGTTTTCCTCAGGTGTGTGTATGTGGGAGATCCTCATGCACGGGGTAAAGCCCTTCCAGGGAGTGAAGAACAATGATGTGATTGGGCGGATCGAGAACGGTGAGCGGCTCCCAATGCCTCCAAACTGCCCTCCCACCCTCTACAGCCTTATGACCAAGTGCTGGGCCTACGACCCCAGCAGGAGACCCAGGTTTACTGAACTTAAAGCACAACTCAGGTAGGGTTTGACTTCGGAGAGGTCGTTTCCTTTGTTTAGAAATGTTTGTTTGGTCTTTGTCTTCTGTTACAATGTTTTTGTTCTGTGAAAACGCGAGGCACGGTGTATTTGAGTTTTTATCTTCAGAAGGCCAGGTTGTTGCTGGTCTTTTGGAAAACTGGGCCTTATCTGGCAGAGAAAATGAGATTAGGCAAAAAATTCAAATAACTGGAAATATGAATCACCTCCTTTCTCTCCCAAGAAAAACTCCATGTTTTACTAGCAATTTAATTAGAATTTTAGCTACAATCCTTGGGGAGGGAGGTAGAAAAATTCAGACTGATTAAACAAACACACCATGGGCTTTTGGGGTAGAGATGTATCTTCACTTAAACAAATGAAGCATCAGGTGAGTGCTGTTGAAAGTTCTTTTCATGATGTAGTGCAGTAGCTGCACAGGCACAGCTGTCACAGGGCAGTTGCAGAGCCTGCAGTAAATGCAGCATCATAGACAGAAATTCCTTTACCCTTTATAAACCAGGATATCACCTGCCTTGTGTTTATCTTGGAATGAGTGTGAGCACACACCTTGAAGATCAGTCTAAATTCACACCTTAGTTTATTCTGCAATAATATATTCCAGTGTCTGCATCACCATTTCACCAGCCCCAGCGTGGGAGGAATGTTTGAAYTTTGAAACATTGCTGAGATAATGTGCAGACACATTTGATATTTGTGACCAAATTGGGTCACAAATGCTGAGTTTTGGATTTCATGAGTGCTCAGGGTTTTGTGTAAGTCAATACAAGCTCTGAGTAACACATAGGTTTTGCACACTGACAATCCACACTGGGAATTCTTGCAATTCATTGCTAAATTCTTCGGTTTGACTTTAGGTTTTGCTTCAAAGTTGTGTTTTGTGGCGTGTTTTATTTTCATAATATCATTTTTTGCTGTCACTGAAGGTTCACAGTTCAAGATAATTCACTGGTGGTTAAAATGAGAGACAATTTGAATATAATTATGATGCTGTTTCAGAGCTGCTGTACGGAGAACTTAAAGACCTCAAAGTTCTTTCCTATTTCTTTAAATTTTATACAATTGCACCATCTGTTACTCTGGTAGCTCCTGTGTAGACTCATAATTTGCAGAGCTAAGGGAAGACTTAGCCCTTCTCACGGGAAACTTCCCATCCTCTCGACTGTGTGGAGTTAATGCAAAGGAAGGAATGTCAGGGCTGGGTAGGGATTGCAAGGAAAAGATGTGGCACAGCTGTGTGGTTTRGCTAATAGGTGGAGATTGGCAATTCACCTCCTTTTTTTTTGTGAGTCTGCAAGTACAGGATGGTTGATAATTTGCAGCCAGGTTGTACTGATAACTTAAAGCTGGCACAGATGAGAATGAAGCCCTAAAAATGTGATTGGAAGATGGCTGTGGTGTGTAAGCCCAAGCAGGGAGAGTATCTCACCAGGGAGGAAAGAGGATGAGTAAATCCAGAGCATGCCCAAGAGCCTGACTGTCCTCAGAACCAGCACTCAGGGCATGCAGCAAGGCAGGGGCTCGTTGGTTACACATCAAAATGTTCCCAGTGTGCGTGGGTGAGCTCTGAAACCAGTCACCCAGAAAGACTCTGGAATTTCCATGCTGGCAGAGTCARATTTTGATTGGAAAAGGCTCAGAGCAGCTGGCCCTTGCTGTGCATAGAGCCCAGCTTCACCAAGAGACTGGACTTGAGACCTCCATGCACCCCTTCCCATCTCACTGTGATGGAAAGATGCACCAAGTGTGGAGGGGTTTTGCTCCTCTGGTCATGCTGGGAGATTTGAAGCATTGTTTAGAGTGCAGCCTCATTCCTGGGGCCACTGCAATCCTAAAACCTCTGTTACTCTGTTCCCACAAGCAGGGAGCTTTCTGCCACTCCAAACCAGTGACCTTTCTCTCCCAAAGTTAGGCTGCGTGGTTGTCYTTAGGGCTGCTTTGCACTGCTCCAGACCCAGTCAGCCTCTTGCTGGAAAGGTTGCCAATTCCCTGATGCTGAGGCAGTCTCAGGCAGCTAGAGAAGATTGAGTTTCAAAACTCAAATTCCCATGAACTTGCAAAAACAAGCCATTTCCCTGGTGGCCTTTCCCTGTGGTGTTGCTGCTGCTCATTCTGGATCCTGTCCAGCGTAGTCTCTWCAAGCTGAGAGCAAGCCTGGATGTTTGCTTGGAGCCAGATACAGCACTGCAGCATTTATTCCTCTCTGGTTTAATGAAAAAAACTCCCATGGTTTTGGGAAAAATCTTCTGCATCTGGAATAGCACTGATGGGAGCATAAGCATTTCACGTGCTCTCTGTTATTTGATGATTTTCTCGTTTCATAGGAACAGCTGCTTTGCACAAATTTGCAGCTGATTGTGCAAGGCAGAGGTGCTGATTTCTGCACAATTTATGTTCTGTTATTTGTTGTTACATATGAATTTAAGGACTGTTATTAGGGTAGTAATTTTCTAACATTTGATCTGTCTGAAGTGGATGTGGTTGAGTCAGTCTTCCCAGCAAACACARAAACAAATGGGTGGATTGTGGATTTCCAAATGTAATTTATCCTCACATTCCAAGTCTCCTTTTCAAGTGGTGGAGGGGGGGTTAAAAGTCAGATTAGGTCAGGGCAGTGAGGTGCTACCCTGCTAYTCCTGCAATTCTGACTTGGTCAGAATTAGAATATAGGATATTTTTAATTGGGAARTGTAAGTTGCCGTGCTGGTTTTGTGTAGAAGAGTTTTTTTTYCTTGCACTACATGGTAAATAATATAAAAGTATTTTAATTTTAAGCTTTCATATTAATGCAATTTCATGACATTTTCCATTGTAACGTGGAACAAATTTTGTTTAAAGTACTTCTCACTAACCCACTCAGCTACAAACAGCAAAACAAGCAGCAGTTGTGTCATTGCAGAGGTGAGAGTGTCACTGTTGGTCACAGAKTTTAACAGAGTGCTGACCCCACTGGCATCAAAGGGCTGCAGGTCACATTGAATACAACTCTAAAATTAATGAGAMGGGGTAAAAGAGACAGATTCTATGCTTTTAAAGTCTGGTTTTATGACAGCAGTGAGATAATTAACTGATGAGAACTGGACTTGAGCCTTTTTGTCAATGCATTTGCTGTAGATCCTGAAACGTTGCTTATAAATGAAAGAAAACTGGTAGGAGTGAGGGCAGTTTGAGTCCTTTTTTTGTGGCTTTCTGACAAAAAAATACTATAACACATGCTTGAAATACGTGATGGAGGCTGCAAAATGATTCATCAGCCTTTTGTTCTTTGACTGTGACCATTAGGAAGAGACCATAATCCATATAAAAGTKCTTTCATATTGGAACAATATGTGCAGTTATGTTCATCTGCATCCAACTTCACATTTCTGGTGGCAGAGAGAAAGAAGCTGCTTGGGGTGGTCAGCACTCAGTGTAGCAGGAGACCCTGGTTCTCCTGTGSCTTTTGGAACATGAGGGTACAGTTCAGTATTTTAAATATTCCTACACTGGAGATCCCCATAAATGCTTCCTTTTCTCTGTCACAGGCCCATTTCAGTAAAAAGTTCTTTGTAAATTACGTAAGTTTATCAATCACACAAACTTGTAATTATTGAGATTTTTCATGAGCCTTCACCTTGCCAAGAGGCTGAGTTAAGTTTGTGCTGCCCCAAGGTTTGTGAGGGGAACCATAGGGATAGAATTCTCTGCTTGCTCCTCTTTGCTGCTAAAAATACATGCAGTTTGGGAAAATATGCCTAGATCTGACTTTTCCTGACCTTCTGCAAATTCTAATAAACTGTTCAGAGAACTTGAGCAGCTGCACTGAGGAAACGTCAAAAATATCTCTTGGCACATTCTTACTTCATCCACAGACCGGTCTTCCCTTTGTGAAAACAAAGACCTTTCTGTGAGTCATTTATATTCCTTGTGGCTTTTTCAAGTAGTKCTTCTCCGAGGCATTTCTATTTTATATTCTTGTCAGCAGAATCAAGGGCATCCAAGTACAGATGCTGCTGTAGCCCATCAACCTGTGACCAGGCTGCTCTGGGCTGCTGGGAAGGAACCTCCCGATGGCACGGGCAGTGGGAGAGCAGGGGAGGATGAATTGCAGCTGTAAAGGCAAAAGCTGAGCCTGTGTTAGAGAAAAAGGAGTAATTGCAATAGAAATTTGTCATTTCCAGTGATAGAAGCTGATGGTGTTGAGCACTGGGACACCACAGATAGAATGGCTTTGATAGCAAAGGCAGAGAGAGGTTTCATTCCTTTCTRTGGAAAACTGGGACTGTGCTGTGACAAATTCCACACATGGCCCCAAATTGTCAATAAGCCATCTCTAAATTTAGCCAGCTGCTACCAGCCAACTCTATTCTRTATTTTAGCTCTGATTAGAGCAACTGCTGTATCAACAGCTTGGTTAAAAATCTATAATTTATTCATTTTTCATTCATTAATCTGAGCAAATATTTTTGTCTTGTTTTTTTTTTAATCCTGAGGTATGTCTTGAAGGATGGTAATTGTGGTTCCTGGCTGGCTGCTTTTTCATGCTACACAAAAAACTTATGCTGGATACCTGAAGTGTGACATAGCTTTGAAGCAAGGGGTTTGTGCCAGTTCTTCATGGGCTCAATAGGGAATTTTGCATTTTCCTTATTCTGAAGGAAGAGAGATGTGACATAGAAGGATTCTATCTTCATTCCCTCCATTGAGCTGTAGCTGTGTTTCTATGGTAGTTCTAGCAGGGTGACTTTTGCAAATAACTTGTCTGATTTTGCTTTTGTTCCACATTCTTGTGTTGCTTYAGCAATGATGGATTGAAATTGCAGCAATAGTTATAAACTTGATTTAGCTGCAGCGAGACAAGATGACTTCTCTGCTTTTTACAAGTGGCATAGTTTGGGGTTTTTTTGGCTGAGTAAGGAGAAGCAAAGTTCTCGTCTCCAGCAGGAATTTATTCTTGAAATAAGCAGTAAAGTTCCACGATGAGAATAGATTGCTGGAGTTGATCTCATCCCCTGAATGAGTAATTCTGGGTGGTTGTTTAGCAGACTGAACAGGAGATTATAAACTCAGGATTTWGCTTTGTTTCTGGAAACTCCTGAGTGATAAAGAAGCCGGAATAGCTCCTCCACAGGGCTGTCTTTACCCTGGGGACAGCGATATGGAAATAATCTGCCCTGCTCACRTCTCCAGACCGTCCGCGTAGCGTGCGGCTCCAAGGAATTGGCAGCTCCCTCTTTCAAAGCTTCATTCTGAGTATTTTTTCAAATGGCAAATATCCAACATTAATAAGCCACATAGCAGAGCTGGGAGGAGGCTGGCTGTGGGGGCAGCAGGAGCACGTTCAGCTTCAAACAGGCTTTTTAATAGTCAGAACAGTGGTAAGTAGCAAACTGGTTTTACTACTGTCTTGTACTTTGTGAAAATGCAGCCTTTTGACCTGAATGCTTAGAAGCTGAGTGAATACTGTCAGATCTTTCTGTTTTGCTAAATTGCTTCGCTGAATGTGTTCCTGGTTAGGCTGAAACGTAAGAGCTGTAGAAGTATTTTTGACTGCTTTCTTTCAAAAAGGAAAAAAAAAAAAAATCCCAGTGATCTGAGGCTTTTGAGTTTTAGTAAAGAATATTTTCAGTTTGTTTTGAACCTTTGCAGCAGTTCAGTAGAATATTTTCTTGTGAAGATTAAGCTTTCATGCAAGTAAGTGCTTGATTGATTGTCTTTGAGGATTTCTCTGTGTAATTGCACATAAAAAGAACTGTTATGCAAAAAAAATGGTGTGCAAAATCAGCCACAGCTTTCTAAAAATTCGATGCTGTTTCTGTTGTTAAAAGCACCGTGGTAATCCTAGAGAAATATTTCTTCCTGATACTGGTTTTCAGAAACAAAACCAGTGTATGTGAAAGAAGTTTGGTTTTCAGTAACCTTAGAACATTTCAAGTTAAGTTGTGTTTATTAGCCTGAAAAATTCAAGAGCTGTGGGGAGAGGTTTGTTAGTCACTGAACTGGAGTTTTACTTAATTACAACATGTTTTCCTTAGTACAATACTGGAGGAAGAGAAGCTGCAGCAAGAAGAACGAATGAGAATGGAATCCAGGCGACAAGTCACGGTATCCTGGGACTCAGGAGGATCAGATGAAGCTCCTCCCAAGGTAGCTAAAACTGCATATTACGTGTGTTTAAAAAAAAATAAAAAAAATCCTCTTTTTATTCCTTTTATTTCTTCAAAGCCTCCCCTGATAGGTTGGTTCAAACCACAGCATTCTGGCCAGTTCTGTTCCCATCTGGGAATCCTTGCCTGAAATGACCCAGCTCTGCTCGAGCTGTGGTTACAACTGATCCATGCTGTGATACTGCATTAAAGATTTTCTGTTTCTTCTTTAACTTGTAAAAGGCACCYGTGGTTGCCACAAAATCGTTTGCTGGCCTTTCCTTTTTCCTTCTTTCTTGTAGCTTTCCTGTGAATCGTTGGCTAATGAGCTCTCAGGCCAGCGTGAAGTTTATTTATAACATTAGTGACAGGACAGAAATCAGCTAATTGCATTTTCCTTCTTCTGGACAGAAAATTAGGGGTTTGTTTCCAAGGAACGTACGTGGTTTAGTTTCCAGCTCATTTTCATTTCTGTCCTGTTTGGATGTCACTGATGTGTTCTGCAGCTGTGGGAGTCCAGCCTCACCAGTTGCTGAGCCCTCTCCTCTCTCAGTGACTTTCCTGCTTCCCCTCAGAGTTATTTTTGCAAGTTGTTACATGAAAATTCAAGCCACTATTTTGAAAAATTTAATTTTTGTGCAGTCACCACCGAATTGTCAGTGTCCTRATCTCTTATGGTGAATTCCTGGAGCTGATAATAATTCCAGTAGTAYTTGTGTGGTACCTTGTGCTGCACACATTCCCCAACACTCATAGAAAGGCAACTTTTTCTTTTTGATTGGTCTTGTTTTATTTTGTTTTGTTTTGGTTTTGGGGGGGAGGGTGGTGGTGAGGTTTTTTTTGTGTGTGTGTTTGACATTTTGGAGGGTTTTTTCTCTCAATTTCCAGGTTATTGCCTGATAGATGAGATTTCTGAGCTTAGTTCTACATCAGATGGCAAGCAGGAAATAAGGGCAGTGGAGCTGCTACTTTTCAGAGTTAAAACCAGCAAACAATCCATCAGCCTGTTTAGCCATCAGGATTTGGTGTTTTTCTAAACAGGCAGTGTTCCAAGTTACAGAAGCAGATAAATTGCATAAATTGGACCAATATACTGCTTAATTTGAAATGAGCACTTTGGCGTGTGATGTATGAAGTGAAACACTTGACCAAAGATGTGTTAAGACTGCAGGTAATTCTGGCACTGCAGATAATCTGATTTGAGTGGCTCACCACATCCTCACTGTGTATCTGATGCAGTTGTTGATTAGGTTTTTTTAAAAACTATGTAAAATATGAATGTGCTTAATACTGGCATTGGAACAAGTTGAATTTTGTAGCTAGGAGGTTTGAAGTGTCTCTTTAATTATCTRATTTCCTAATGGTGACAGCTGATTTTTTAATTTTTCTGACAGTTCATTATGGAAGTTTCAGATTGTTACAGGTTTTTAACTCCATATTATTTACATCCTTAAATGTCTACACATCCTCAAATAATTCCCAACTCTCACAATCTATACTAYAAAATTACTTGTATCTCACAGTGGTATTTCCATTAGAAACCTAAGACAGAAAACATCCTAGTCCAGAATGAGAATGACTTTTTCGTAACATTTTCATAAAATCCTGCAACCTCAAAGAAATGTGGTCACCTTTAACTGCAGAAGGACTCAAGGAGGACTTTCCAAAATTATGAATTTTAGGGTTTTTTGTTCCTCTTTGGTTGATTTTTTTCCTCCCCATCAGTGCTGTCCATTATCCAAAAGAAACCTTCAAATATACCTTTAGAGGTTCAGAACATAATCAAAAACAATTTCCATGTTGAGGCAATTAGTTACACAGAAGTTAATTATCAGAACTAACTTCATACCTCAGAATATCACATGGAAATAGCCGTGCAAACAAATCTGTTTGGTTTGTGTTATTCTGACTGAAGCAGAAGAATTTACTTTTGGGAGCAGTCACAAAAGCAACAGATTAACAACACAAATTGGAAACAAGGCTGTATTGCTCCTGGAAATTTGATTTAGGAATTATGTTCTTAGATGATGTTCTCTCTAGAATTAAACAGCACAGAGCAGGTCATCCAGTGCAAACAATTAAATAAACACAAAGAATTCACTGAGCAAGCATTATTTATTGACATACTGAGCAAACAATTCAGCTTCATCCACTGCCAAGCAAAAATGGAGGAAAAGCTAATTGTTTTTAAATAGTGTTTGTAGTTATAAAAAATCTGGGGCTTTTTTTTTGGAGTTTGGCTTTGTGATCACCACCTGTAAATGTTTGTCTCACTGAAACATAATTTTCTGGATTTAGTTGCGTGATTCTAAAAACTCCTTTATGTTTACAGCCCAGTAGACCTGGTTACCCCAGTCCCAGATCCAGTGAAGGGTTTTATCCAAGTCCACAGCATATGGTACAGCCAAATCATTACCAGGTATTACATTTAATATTGTGCATGTATTTTTTGTTTTTAAATGTGGGTTTTCTATCTTAGTTGCAGCTGGTGGGATTGATGCATTTCTTACATGGTTTATTTTAACTCAGTTCTGTCAATGAGTTTTGTCTTACGTAGAAAAATACCCCAAACTGAGCCTGGTAGGTTTACACCAGATGGCAAATATTTCCACATCTGATGTGGTGCTCAGATTGCTAAAACTGCAGTGAAACATTTCCATATTTATTGAAGGAATGTGGCGTTCATGTTAACATTTGTGCTGAGCTATGAAATCACTTGATTTATAAAATGGCATCAACTGAGGGCCTTTCCTTGGGGTCACTGGTATTTTATTTTCTGTGTCCTGGTAGCTGCTGCCTTTAGCTCTGCCACTTTGCATGCTCACAGGTTTTGCTTTTTTTTTCCTAAAACTGCTGAAGAAATTCAGAATAAAACTTTGTCATTAAAGGCCTTTGGGCAATTTTAGGTTTATTCAAGCCAWATACAGCTGTCTCAGTCAAGGGGATTTTTTCCATGAAGAGAAGGAGGTTTTCATTGATTTTATAAGTACTTCAGGCTCATTAAAACTGCTTGGATTTTCCTGTGGAGAAGTTCCCAGGCCACTCAGCTCAGCACACTAATTACATGCTGCTGCTCAAGATTTAAGCCTGTAACATACAGCAGGGGGTACATTTTATAGGGCTCTGTAGGGTGATGTTTGCAGGCTCCTATTAACTGGAACATGAGCTCTGCATGTGTAGCTCTTACATATGGATCTACAGATTTAGTTTTGTCCTCAGAGGACTTYGATCTTCTTGACTGAAGAGGTTAGAGCACACTCTGATGCTGCTGGTTTGAGAGGCACCATGAAATAATTACCCTCAAAAGCTGTATTTCTGTACTGTGACAGTTACTCTAAAATAGTTGTGATAGGCATCCTCAAAGACTTTAAAAAGAGGTGTCATTTTTTGGCTCAGCTTCCTTGTTCTGATGTTGCTTCCCCTTCTTCCTCTCAGTGACTGCTTGAGTCATWTCTGCACTTTCATGTTTGTTGTCTTGGAGGGGATATTTTCATCATGGAGAAGCACAGGTCTTGCTAATATCTCTGTTTTCCTCTTTGTTTTTGCCTGTGTGGGTTTTTTTTGTCCCGTGAAGGTGTCTGGCTACCCTGGTTCTCACGGGATACCAGCCATGGCTGGCAGCATTTATCCTGGGCAGGCTTCTCTCTTGGATCAAGCAGATTCCTGGAACCATCGGCCTCAGGAAATATCAGTGTGGCAACCAAACATGGAGGTATGGTGATCTGGCACATCTGTACAGTTAAATACACTCTTTACTATTATAAATTGTATTAATTGTATTATTCAGGTAGGTCTGTTATAGGAGAACTGAGTTTTTCTGGTGGTTTTTAGAATTACCTCACTGTAGTGGGCTGGGAGTCAGGACTGACTTGTTTTTTAAACAAATCCTATCTGTGAGTCTGGGCATAAAAGTGTCACTTCTCACAAATTCTCAGTGAAGTTGTTATTACTTACCTTAACTGAGTGCTAGCAAGTATTTGTTAAGAGAGGACTTCACTGGAACTTAGTGCTGTTCATAGAGTTGGAAACATCCCTGTAAAAATACCTCTCTTGGGAGATACCCAGCACAGCTGAAGGATTGAGTCTTCTCAAAGTGAGAAAATTAAATGATCTGAAAAACTGTTCCTGAGTTGAATTTTTTCTGGGTGCTCTTCAGCCTGTCATGATTGCTCTAAGCTGCTGAGGAACACCAAATTATTTCCCCCTTTAACTTTCTGGGTTTTTTTTTTTCTTTCTCCGTTGTTGTACACTTTTTTATTCCATTTTTTCCTTCCACAAAGGTTCAGTTTGTGCAGCTTATGTCTTAAATGTGTTTCTTCTCTAACCAGCTCTATTCCCTGTGTTCCTGATAAACRTTTAGGTGATAGCTGAGACTTAGCTGTTGAATTAATACAGGGGAGTTTGTTACCAAATTTTTCTTGTCTTTTTTTAAAATACTAATTTATACATTATTTCCTAATAATTTCCAGACAGAATTGGGGTATGGTATGTGGAGTATTTGAAAGCTTGAGACAGGCGTAAATATTTGGTCAAAAAATCATTAAAAAATATTTTTGTGACATGCTTTGCCAGTGTTGGCTAACACTGAATAGTATATTTGTTTTGATTTTAAAAAAATGTGTCTTGCAGCTTTTAACAACTGGATGCTTACATTATTGCTCAAGACCAAAAAAACAAAATTGATAAAACTRGTTTTGTTGTCCAGCCTAAATGAAGTGCAACACAGGAAGTGACAAGGTTTCTGAAAAACAGAACAGAATCTTTCAAATCTCTTTTGGTTGCAGTGACTAAGAGGMAGGCAGATAAAAAGTTTGGAGCTGRAAAGAGTTTCYTCTGCTGCTCTGCTTCAGTTTTTGWGGAGCTGAAGAAACTGCTTGACTGCTGCTTAGAATTGAGCTTCTATAAATMTTTAATTTATAATCTCTTTGCACCTGTTCATACAAATTTTAAATTGTGAGACTGAATAAACTTATTCTGGATTGTAGGATTCAGGCACTTTGGACATCCGAGGGATGAGCCAGGTTCTACCCACACACCTCATGGAGGAGAGGTTGATACGACAGCAACAGGAGATGGAGGAAGATCAGCGCTGGCTTGAAAAAGAAGAACGATTCCTGGTAATGCTTTGTTTCACAGTCCTTCTTAATTCCCCCYGATTTTTGATTTTGTATTGCTACTGGCTAGAACTGATCATTTCTGTGAAATGATAAAATTTACTGGACAGAGGGGTGGGTTTGGAAAACAGGTTTTAAAATAAGTGTTCAAGTAGTGATTCCTGTATTTCATTTATCTTGARCAGCTGTGGCTTTTGGTGAATCTCATTTTATCCAGTTGAGAGTTTGTGTGTGGGAAGTTGTGGGTAGAATTCTGATCTGGAGGTTGCCTGTTTGTTCTTGAGGAGATGGATGTGTGTGTACTCTGCCCCCCAAAAAAGGTGTAACCATCAGCCACCTAAGGACCCTGGCTGTGCTGAGAGTTGTAACCAGTCTTGCCCTGAAGGATTAATGACACATGGTAGTGGGAAGAAATAATATAAGAAAGAACTCTGTGAGGAGGGGAAACGTTCTAAACCTCACCAGGAGCAGGAGGAAAAACTCATTGGTAATGGGATCTTCTGATGCTGTTACTCTGCAATTCCACGGTTCCTTGTTGTCAGTGCCACTGGTGTGTGTGTATGTTTTTTGGTTCAGCTCTGGCTTCCCAGTTGTCAAAATTCAGGTTGTGTGTTAAATTTCTCCCCCTCAAGGCTGGTGGCTGCAGATGGAGCAGAAGGTGGGAGTAGAAGGTGGCAGTAGAAGGTGGCAGTAGAAGGTGACAGTAGAATGTTGCTGTGTACAGGAGCCTGTGGGTGCCTGAGCCTCATGGGACAGGTGGATAATTGACAGTGCTGTGGTGTGGGTTGTGACAGTAGTGCTGCATTTGATTCAAGCGYATTTCAGAGCATATTTCAGTTTGGAAATCTATATTGTAGCCATGGGTAGATTCTCCCATGTCCAGGACATCATTGTGCCTGAGCTAAGAAGTGACTTTTGATTAAAGGCTGTTGGAACTGGTTTCCATGTAAGTCCATGTGGGAATTTGCAGTTTCCCATTAGGATGACAGCAAACAAACCACTGTACCCAGATTGCTTTGTCTGAAGACAAGGAGGGGAAAGGAAAGTTTCTTCCCTAATTTAGGCATTGACTTTTCCACTCTTGTGTGGCACCAGCTGCTTGTGACCTGCACATCCCAGGAGGTCAGACTAATCCCACTGATGGTTAAAACTTTAAATATGGTCAAGAACTTTTTTTGGATTTAAAGTGGTTACTGGGAATGAGGCATTGAYATTGCAGGTTGTGGCAGGAGGTTGTGTGAGAGCTTTCTGCAGAAAACTTTCTGATTTTTTTTTCTGCAGAATAAATGATGATTATTTGTAGTGTTTGTTAATTCAGTCTCTGGACCATTAGGATGTTTAACATCCCCAGATTGATGTTGAGGAGGAACTGGCTGATTTTTCTTTTATCTCTAGTACAATCATAGCATCTGTTTGGAAGAGATTTGCTGTGTTTCCATTTTGTGTTCGTTTTATTGTGAGTAGATGAAGAGACACAATCTCTCTTGCATCTATTTGTTGAGGAATTGGAATCCATAAGAGATTTCAGTTCTTTTCCACTCCACATTCACATTTTGGCTGTACAGACTTTAGGATTCACCCTTGAATGCCTATTAACAAATTTATCCCCTGTGTCAGGAGCTAAAGAAGCTGCTGGTAGCCACAAGATGACTTTGAGCCCATAACAGGACATGT
The DNA here is from genome assembly GCF_030028575.1 of Malurus melanocephalus. Taxonomy (NCBI): domain Eukaryota; kingdom Metazoa; phylum Chordata; class Aves; order Passeriformes; family Maluridae; genus Malurus; species Malurus melanocephalus. The sequence goes on from NW_026623336.1 coordinate 382,595, forward strand.
GTCAGGACAATTTACAGTTTATAGATGKGTGTTCTTGGAAAAGGAATGTGGGTGGGTTTCTAGGTTTAGCCCTGAGGAAGTGAAGATTTGGGAAAGTCCTCGTGGGGAGTCATCTTGGGAGCCTTGGCTGAAGGATATCCACAATTCAGACATGACWGTCCAAACATGTAAAAATAAACCATTTATTGAGGCATTAAGGCCACATAATGAGGTGCAGCAGAGAAATAAGACAGATTTTACACACACAGGTTCTTTGGCCGGTGTTCTCTAATGAGTGACAACATTTCTGCTCCTGGGAGAAAGAGCCTTCCCTATTTTCACTCCAGGTGGTTTAGGGAGAAGAAATCTGTCCCTCCCTTGCCTGCTTTGCACAGGTTGCAGACGAATATTTGTCCTTTTGAGCACAGAGAACAACAGAGTARAGCCAGATTTTAATATTTAACTTACGTAACTATAATATTTAACTTCTGTAACCATGTGCAGCGTTCTCAATGTAAACTGTCTACTTCCAAAGGCAGCTCTGTTTACCCAGTCCTCAGGCTCTACAGCACATCCCACTTGTACTTCTGAGAGTTGGACTCACAGGGGAGCAACTGCAAATCATTTAATGTAAGACACTGCARCAAGATGAAAAATCCTCTGTGGGTTTGTGTTAGTACAATTTTTGTTTCCCCAGAGTAAAACCAACTTGCTCRTGACTTGAAATTTATTGCTGCTTCTGCAGGGAGAAAATACAACTCACAAGCACGTTGGTGCAGGGATAAACAGCACCGATGGTGCTGGAAGGGGCACCCCAAATGGGGAATTTAGTTGCTGTGGCATTGAAATGGAAATGTGCCAGTCTTTGGGGAGGTTGTTATCAGTGTAAGCAGTTTGCCTGAAACTGGTCCTTGGAGAACGTGGGACTAGTCAGTACTTGAAAGGATAGAAATGTTGTTTGCAAACTGCAGCCTTAGCAGAATTCAGAATTCTGTAAATTCTGCTGTAAAAAGAGAAAACAAACAGGTCTTCCCTCATGGGAAGCCCCTGAACRAAAATAAATCCGTTGTGTAAAAACTGAAGAGTAAAAAAGTGTGTAATTTTAAATTGTACCAGATAYATTCATTGGGAGGTGAGGAGAGAATTGTAGAAGGGTGGATTTGGGGGGATCCAGGACTGACAGTCCCTGCCAGCTCCTGACAGGGAGGGGATGCAGCACTGTGGGTCAGACAGCTTTAATGGACGCTGATTAAACTTGTGATGATCAAATTTTCATTCTCCCTTGAAAAAGTGCTATCAGGAAGGACAGAAATACGTGAATTATTTTTAAGAAGGCTGAAGTGCAGACACAAAGCATTACTGTACCTAAAGCTTGATTCAGATCACTACAGGACATGGTCTCTGTCCAGGGGGTGTGTAGGTGGGGGGTGAGATGGCTGAACTACAAAGAATYTGAAACAATCAAAAACTATTTCTAAACATTTCACACTTTCATCCTTTTAGGCCTGTTTAATTGCCTGCTCCCTCCTTTATATGGAGTTTGCAGTTTGAACCTTTTTTTCTGGCTGTACTGATGTTATGTGCATTATTTTTAATCATATAAATAAAGATATATATGTGCATGCCTGTTAGTAACTCTGCAGCAGACAGAACAGTTTTGTACTCAGAAATTTATAGYCCTTTCTGGGATAGGTTAAGAAGAAATAACTTACATAGTTTCTTTATCATGCTTGGCTTTGTTTTTTTTTTTTTCTCTAAAATTCCCACATAGTTGTGGTTTTGTCCTATTTTGACACTGAGAACTGCAATTCAAGTCTAATTGATGTAAACTGTTGCTAAAATAAGATTTTAATTTTTAGCCTGAGAAAATCCCACCAAGACATTACAATCCAGCATGTCCTGAGAACTCCAAGGCTTACGTGTTCTTTTATTAGCAAGTGACCAGAAATACTCTAAATAAAGTAGATTATGTCCCAGTTTGTCAATGTACACATCCTGTCTGAAAATTCCTCTTGACATTTCCAAAGATTTCAGATAGTAGGCTTACTTATTAGAAAAAAAAAAAATCCACTTACTGTTGAAGGACTTTGTTTTTCTGCAAGATTTTGATTACGTGTAGTTCTTTCTCTCTGTGGTTTTTGGGAGGTCCTGAGCCATGGCAGGGGCTGAAACCATGGCAGGGTGTTCTTTGGAGCTGTGGAATGGTGTGAAAGTACAGAGCAGGTTGGGTTTGGTGTGAGGCTGATTGTTGACCTGGAGAACATTGCATTAAACAGCTGAAGGATCTCGGTATTAAAAATTCAGCAATGCATTGCTGTCATGGCAGCATGAGGGGCTCAAATAAAAGCTCTTGCAGCTGCAGAAATGTAAGAAGTGCTGCTGAATATTATAGGATGGGAGTTTGATCATTAAAATCACCTTTACCGTAGGATAATTTGCCTTCTGACATTTCCACATCTACGTAAATATGTATGTCACAATATCACAGTTTAGTCAAATGGGAGTTTTTAGGATTTATTAGAACACTTAAGTCAATAAATATATAATTGGGCCTTTCCTTAGTCATTGGACACAAAAATTGAATACTTCTCTGTTGTTCCATGTGTTCCTGACTACGGAAGTTTTGATGGGGCAGAGGAGAATAAAATTTTTGTGGAAGCTGAAAGAAGTTTATGTACTGCTGAAGGACGTTTTCCTTATTTCTAAGGTGTAGGTGTGCAGATCACAGGTGTGCAGCTGCTCGGGGTCCCTCTGGTTTTCCCATCACCCCTTGGCCTTGGGATCTGCAATTTAGGATCAGGTTCTTGGAGATGCCAGGGCAGCACCACTGCCCTCTACACCCTTGTTTGTTTGGGGTGGTCAGTAGAACATGGGATTTTTGTTGGCGATGTGTGAAACATTTGCCACATTAATAATCACYGTTTCAGTGATATTTTAGAGGCGTTTGCAGCCTTTCTGTGCAGCAGTTGCTGGGCTGTGGGTTGTGTGCTGTCCACTTATGGGGTGTTTCGGGGTGAACTCGAGATGCTCACGTTGGCTGCTGGTGGGGATTTGGGGAATGGAGTTGTTGCTGTAACGTGGAGACTTTGGATGCTGGAAGGGGGGCCCCTCTCAGCAAGACAAGGAGTAAAAGGGGATGGATGTTGTGCCTGTTAATTTAACTTTCTGCTTACATTACTAGGCAAAAAAACCCTGTTATTTGGACAAGTATGCATTTTTRTGCTTCTAAATCTTTTAAAATGCTCAATATTTCATTGTCTCTGAATCTGGTCTGAGAGACATGGTCTAGATAATCCAGGGGAAGGTGTTCCTGCCCATGGCAGGGGATTGGAACAAGTTGATCTTGAAGGTCCCTTCCAACCCAATCCATTCTGTGGTTTAAGGTGTGTTTTTTGAGTAATAAATTACTATCAATGCGAAGAACATTAAAGGCCCCTGTGATAAAATAGCCTTTGCTTATTTGCAAAGAGTTTGGGCACTTGCCTGGTTAGAAACGAACGTGAAACRGTGGCAAATCAGTGTAATAGAAATGTAGTTAATCATGTGCTTTATGTAAACAGGGATAGTTATGTGCTTTAGCTGAAAAATRTGATGAGAATCACGATTTCACCTGTCTAGTGAAGTTTCAAGCATACTCATATCAAATGAGACTTTAACCAGAAAACAACTCCTTCATCGTAATAAAGGAAATAAATTGGAGATTAGTCAGTGGTAGGTTTCATCTGAAAATTTGTCACAAATTCCTGGAAAAACAGTAGGAGACCACTTGTGTCTGTTTCAGTTCTTCATGTTYAAGATGGGGTTGAATATTTCCCTGTCTGATATGATTGGTCTATTTTTAATCTGTAAATGCTTTTGGGCAGTGACTGTCTCTGGCTGTGCCTCACTCAGTCTGCAGAAGACTGAATGAAAATCCCAAATGTAAGCCCTTCAGACAGACTGGCAGCACAACTGGACTATTTTTAATGACAAAGGATCAATATTGATGTATTTGTGCAGTTTCCTCCTGCCCTGCTAGTTTTCAGGGTCATTTAGCTGGTTATGTGAGTTGGAATTATTCTTTAGTGTCCTTAAMAGAAGGGAGGAAAGGGATCTCAAATAGCTTTAAACAAGAAAAGAATATATTTGTGCCCTGAATTTAACTCTGAAAGAACATGGGGTCAGCTTAGTTACATCAATATYCACACACCTACTTTTCTCTAAATAAAAAACGTTCATTCTCAGTCTGTATGTGACCATTTTATCCCTTGAATTATCAGTAACACTTCATCCAGTCTCGTAAAACAGAGTCASATAAATCCTGGTTTTAAGTGCCAGAATTTGAGCACCAGAAGCACGCTGTAATTTTGCTGKCTTCACATCCACTATTCCTTTGTCTTTCCATGTAATCAACATTGTCCTTGAAGAATAAATATAACATACCTGGATTTGCTGGGGAGATGAGTGGGGTTTTCCTGTGCAGAGCCAGGAGCTGGACTTACTAATCCCTTCCAACTTAGGATATTGTGTGATACTGGTTTGGGTGTGAGGAAAAAAAAAATCAAAATTGGTGCGATTTAATTTTTGGTTTTAAAAACAACCAACTCCCAAGGTTCCTGCATTGTGCTTAAAACACATAAAATAAAAATTTATTTGTTGTTTGTTTGGGCAGAAAAGGGCATCTGGATGGCTTTGTTGGCTTGCTGTACCCAAATGGAGWTTTTAGAGAGCTCCAGTAATTGGCCCCGTTTGCTTGGAGAGGGAGCCAAGTATATTTAAGCCATCCTGGGACAGGAAGCAGGAATTAATGCACAGCATTTTTCATCCTGCAGTTGGAATTTTGCTGTTGGGAAGCAAACTTTGAAAAAAAAAAGAAAAGAAAAAAAACAACAACAACTTTTGCTGCCTTTGAGAAAAGCGAAATGCAGGTTTTCCAGTGTTGTGTGTGGGATTTTAGGAGCATTTTTACTCCWGTGCTGAGGGCGGGCGGTGGAGGAGCAGCCGAGGCTGCGGTGGCGGCAGCGGGGTCTGGAGTGAAATGACATCTGGATTTGTCAGTGTGCATTTGTAACGGGATTTTCCTGTCTTTGCACTGCCTCTAAACAGAGGCACTGAATGGATAAGCAGGGCACAGAGAGAAAYGTTGAATTTTCCTTTCAGAAACCCGACGTGCGGCTCTCCAGAGGCAGCATCGACCGGGAGGACGGAGGTCTCCAGGGCCCAGTAAGTGTGTGTGGGATCTTTTCCTCTCCCAGCTCTGCCTCCAGTTTTTTCCTGGTAGAACATGCTGTACAGTTGTGGGAGATGATTTAAAGGTTTTGCTAAACRTTTCCACTATTATTACATGGTTGTACGGCTTTCCAAGAGGCTCAGCTTCTGTGGGAACAGCAGCCACAGCAGACTGGTTTATGCAGCAGTTTGAGGGATTTGGGGTTTGTTGGTTGGGGTTTTTTTTTCTTGAAGCTGCTCTTGAAACAAATACTCAAATGTTTCCACAGATATGTTGCAGTAATTTCCAAGGGCTCATGTGCTGTAGAATTGGGCCTTTTATTTAAAAATGTGAATTGTTTTCTGYAAGTTCTGTCAATAGGAAGCAGGATTAAAGCAGGATTTTGCAGTTGTTTAAATAGCTGAAGTTTTCTCACAAGTAATGTAAATGTTGCTGTTGTATTACYCAGGACTCTGTTTGGGGTAAATGATCCACTATGTAACAATTGGAATAACCCCCACAGCCATTCCTTTATTCCCAGACAGCAGCTGCAGYTCGGGTCTTCTTCCTTAGTGGTTTAACTCCTGTCTGTTTAACTAAAAGCATCTCTTGAATTGTTTCATTGTCATTGGAATCTCTGGATCATATTGATGGGAAAGGGGAATTAGGCTGGAGACTGTTAATGACACAGACCTGGCACTTCATCCTCTGTTTTCCGCCAGGGTCACCTGTAAAGTAGTGAACATTTTTAAATTAGCCCTCCTTTCATTTGGGATGCGACTGTAAGCTCCTGCTTTGGCTTCAGCGTTTCTTCACTGCTTAAGAATTTAAGGATTCTTCCTGCATTTGCAGCCAAAACACAGTCATGAATGAGTGTATTAATGACACACTGCAGCATGGTCTCTGGAGACATTCATGTCTGGAAGCTCCCAGGATTTTTTYCCATGAAATTGGAGAGCACTATTAGTTACTGTCAGGCCTTGGCTGTTGTCACATCTTTATATAAGACCAAGGGAAGTGTTGATGTGTTTTGTGCTGCTCATGAAGGTGCTTTGAGATGCCCAGGAGATCCTGAAGTCATGTCACAGCCCCCAGATCCCAAACTGTTTCTAGGGAAGTCCTGTCTGCCCAGGCGAGGTAGTGCAATACAACACCCATTTGAAAGATTGTGAAGAAAACACTTACTGATAGTGGACAGAATGGGTTTTAAAAGAAACTCTAATTCAGGGTAACTGTGTTTCTAGAACTTGATGTAGTAGTTCTTAGTAGATTCAGAACATAAYTCTGACTTCATTTGCAGTGGGAAAAGCCTAATGCTGCTGTGACTCAGTTTAAGTTTTTGACTGAGAGGATGAGAAATTGGGCAGTGATACAAATGAGAAGTTACCACCCACATTTTAGTAGTTCCTGACCGATCACATTCTTTTGACCTATACTTTCAATACACAATTTTGTGGAAATAAAACTGCAAGAACTGTTTCAGTGCGATTTCATTCTCCTCCCTCTCTCTCATGTTCCCTTTATTTTCCCCTGGGCTTAGCAGATTTGAAATATTTAGGTTAACAGCMCAAATCAAAGTTAATGACATGACTGAATGTCTCTACTTTGTGTCCCTATTTGTGAGGTTGACCAACCACACTGAGCAACAGACCAGTGTRATTTTTGCTTCTTCTTTTGCTGTTGGCATTTTTTAAAAGCCTTTTTTGTGCTGTTGTCCAACAGAAACTGTGGTCAAGCTTTATCAGCACAAATTCTCTCCCTGCAGGGGCAAACAGCACCTCTGTAGTGATGCCACCTGTGCCTGTTTCCACTGTCTGTACATTTACTTTGTCCATCTAAGTTCTTGAAGATCCCTGCTCTCCAGGCTGGCCTTCTGCCCTGCTTGCTTGAMTTCCAGCACTTTGGAATTGCCTTAAGAAATGGCTCTTAAAGTGCAGCTGACACCCATAGACTCCAATTCCTTCAAAAGCCCATTCCCAGGGGACCTCACTATTCCTGGAAAGAGCCTGACGTTTTGCTGGAATTTTTTTCTCCTACACCAGCAGTTTCAAACTCTACTCCTTTGTGGTCACCATGACTGAGGCAGTCACTGGTCCCCACTTGGCCCACAAGTCCCTCTCTGTTTATAAACAGCAGTTCCAGGAATTGCCTTCCCTTGTCAGGTTCCTCAGTAGCTGCACCAACAAGTTACTTTCACAGAAATGTCCTGGAYCTGTTTGTGTCCACTGTATGGTATTCCCAGTTGAATTTTGGGAAGTTAAAATCACCCTTAAGGGCAAGAGCAGTTGGTGTAGAGATATTCCTGAATATTGTGCTGCTGCTGGGCTGCTGACACCGRTGATGAGGTTGACATGAAGGATGTATGAATTCAATTATCAGGGAAAGTCACCTTAGTCTTTTACTAAATTCTCCCAAGAGAATAACCAAATGAACCTTGACTAAGAGCTTTGCAACAGAACCAAAAAGGAAACCAGCTTAGAAATGTGTTCTTCCTGTTATGGAACCATTCAGTAGGAAGTTCTTGGAGTCTCTCATTGTTGTGCTGCCATTTCTCCTTCACCATCATGACCTTTACAGTTGGATATGTGGACACAGACTGAAAATGACTGTGACTGTCCCACCACCTTGGAGTAAYAAGAAAGGATGAGCTGTAATGTGGAAGCCAGGGCTGTTGTGAGCAGTACAACATACATGCAGATTCTTTTCTTGCTCTCTAAACAAAAGACCAGTAGTGATGGCCTGATGATGCTGTGTGGGGATGTATTTTTAACTGTTGGGAAATGTGCTGAGAAGTGGCTGCTCTCAGTATTTGAGATTGACATAGTGCKGCTGAAAGCTGCGAGCACTGCAATAATTACTTTAAATGTTTATTTTATTTTTTTATAGGCTGGTAACCAGCACATATATCAGCCTGTGGGWAAACCAGGTAAGCACTAAATTCACATACTGTCATTTTGAATCCTTGATTACAAGCCTTKCAGCAACTGTAGTGAACAAAAGTTCATGGCATTATTTCCATRCAGGGTGGATTCAGTTCCAGGTACTTCACATGAATGTTTGTGTAATGTGTGTTCAGATTCCTGTGCAGGCCCCAGACATGGAGTCAGCAAAGCCAAGGAAGAGTTCAGATCAACAAGCAGGAAATGTCTAAAGGAAGCTGAGTCAGAGTGGGAATTCACCCAGTGTGGAGTTCAGACATGTAAAACAGAAGTAGACACCTAAAGCTGGGTTTCTTGGTCTCAGAAGTGAATCACACCCAGGAYTGCTGCTGGGAAGAAGTCCAGTTTCCCCAGACACACACAGCATGGTGGCACTCAGCTGTGGTGCAAAGGGGTGGCAASCTCTCAGGGCTGRGGTGGGTGTGCCCAGAGCAGTAGCRGTTMCCCCACAAGAGGAGTTTGAAAGTATTTTACTGAAAAAAATCCTGTTCTCATAAAATTCTCCTCCCACAAACAGTGGTTCACTGCAGGACACCTAAGGGTGTCCATCTCTGGCAGAGAACAACACGTGCAGCCTGTGTAGTGCTGGCAGAGCTGAAGGGTGCAGGTAYATCTGACAAGTTGGTGCTCTAAAAACACCATTTTTTCATTGAGCAGATCACGCAGCTCCGCCAAAGAAGCCTCCACGCCCTGGAGCCCCCGGGCACCTGGGCAGCCTGGCCAGCCTCAACAGCCCCGTGGACAGCTACAACGAGGGTGTGAAGGTAGGTGAGACACCCCCAGCAAACAGAACATTACTAGGGCCATGTGAAATATGAAATACCCCCAGCAAATCAAACAGAACCGCCCTGAGGTAGTTTGGTGTTGCTGACGTAGAGACTGTGGAAAGCAAAGGCAACCAAACTTCCCAAGTAAATGTTGTCCTGGGGCAAATGTGCCCTGGCAGCTCTCCAGGGAAGTGGGGAGGGAACTCAGGTTTTCCCTGGTTGGGATTCAGTGTGTTCCTCACCTAGAACCTGCCCAGGTGGGCTCATTTCCAGTTTGAAGGGTGTATGAGGTGTCCCAAATGGATACATATCCCTATTTGACAGGAAGGAGCATTCCCAGGGATTCCAGGTACTCAGATGGTACCAAAGTCCCCTGTCCTAATTGCAGTGCTCAGAAACCTCTTGCTGCAGCATTCAAACCCTACAAGCTCTGGGGAGCCAGGGCAGAGGGGAAATGGGCTGTCTGACCTGGGAGTGAGACACTTCCTGATGTGTTGTTTCATCTCCCATAAATAGGCAATAAAGCCACAGCTGACACTTGACAGTGGTTTTGTAGCAGAGGTGCTGCTGCAGGGTTCTGTGGGACAGTGTCCTGCCCCTGCTGCATTTGGTGTCCACAGARCTGCCCCTGAGGATGTCCCAAAATCATCCCTCTGGGTGCTGTTCCCTGCCTGTAGGACTCTGTTCTAATCTTCAGGAAACAGCCCTGTAGTAAAGAGCAGGAATCCATGATRTGGTGGCCACAGCAGCTGGGTAGAGTGACCTTTATTTTAGGTGCTTTAAGGAAATACAGAAATAAGCCCAGTTCATCTGAACATGAAACTCAAAACCTGCCATCAGAGCAGTGTGTTCAGCACAACTTGATCCCAGCCACTGCCAGCYTGTCTCACTCCTGCTCTTGTTCTGGGATTATTGGGATGTTTAAGAATCAGTGTAAATAGCCAGCAGTGGTGRATTTGAGCAGGGTTATTTATTATAAACTGATGCCAATGCTTTATGAGCTGCCAAGCCTCAGAAAACATTAAAAAGCAGTAACAGATGTGTTACTAAACTTGGCTTCTCTAAAATTTCCTTTCTAAATGCTGATACTGGAACATGAAAAACGTTTTTTGAAATACATCCTTTTGACAACAAACAAACCTGAGCAGCCAGAGACATCAGTAATGACAAGTGAAGAGAATTTGTKTATTAAATAGCTTTTTGAGTAGGAAAAAAGGGCTGATTTTGTTTTTTCTGTCAAAATTTTCTGGAAGTTGGATTCTTTTATGCCCCATTGAAGAAAACAGCCCATTATTTTTTGGCATAACTTTGTTAATGGCTGCAGTCCTAAACTGAAGATGCTTCCAGGGTTCATTTCAGGCTCCTTTTTCCATACATCTACTTCAGACTCCCTATTCAGGGAGAACTCAAATGAAGAGGATTGGAATTGCCTGTCCTTGGAGCCTTCAGGGCAGGGCCCAAGGAGCTCCTGGGTCTCTTTTCCAGGATGAGGCAGTTCCTTGAGGAAACCCAAGACTTCTCCAGAGCAGTGGTGTTGGTATTGGGGATAAAAAAAGAGAAACCAAGTGCTAAGAAATGCAGTGTCCATAATCTTGAAAGGTTAGGGCCTGGAATTCCAGGGTGTGGGTGTCATCTGAGTGGACTCTTGGTAGTTCTTAACCATGGYTGTGATGAGTTGTTGTGAACAAGACCTGCACAGTTAAATGGCCATGGATTTCCCATCATGACTCCTCTAAACAGAAAGGTTCAGAAGGATGAGTACAACATTTTCTGAAATGCATCGAGTCCTGGATTGTTTGTGTAGAGGGACCAGCAGTGTTTTCAGGACAGGTGGTTTCCCAGGYCCTCTGCTCCACTCACCACTCTGCTGCTCGCCAGAGCTTGCTCCTGTCCAGCTTTGCATGATCTCCTGCCCATGTGTTGAGTCAGAAGGAAGCATGGGGTGCATGGCAAACCCTTCCACTGCCCACACGGTGCCACATTCTGTCACACAGGACCCAGAGCTAACACCAGTGGCTGCCGGTTCCGGTGAGGATGTGTTTTCGTTGCAGGCTTTTTAACTGGTCTCTGATTGCTACACATATTTTGGGTTTGTTTGGGTTTTTTGTTTGGCTTTTTTTTTCCTGCTGAGTTTTATTAATATTGTTTTTCTTTTTTTCCCTTCTTTTGGTAAATTTCTTTAACCTCCCCCCACATTCTGCTCAACCATAGCCATGGAGGGTAAGCAGTGCGTGAGCGTGTGTGTCCGTGCCCTATTCCAAAATGTCTTTGCATGTGACTTTGCCAAATGACTGTTTTAACTTCTTGATTGCTGAAACTGATTGGAATCACAGCCTTTCCTTGCTGAYTGAGGTGATTACAGTGCTCTTTTTCCTAAGATATTTTCTGATCAATGCACTAGAGAGAATCTCTGCAATAGCTGTTGGTACCAACTTAAAGAAATGCTACAAAAAGGAATCACCATGTGCTGAATGCTGCACTCCTTCCTTAAGAGAAAGTCCCATCCAAATATTTCATGGTTTGCTCAGGGCAGTGTGTCAGGTGCTTGCAGTGAAACATTTCTGGAGCTGGGACCAGTCCTGAGAGCCTGCAGTAAGTCAGCGTAGGGAGCTGAAGCAGCACAAGCCATCTCAGATCCAGGAGGAAATCAGCAATTTTTTAACCTTCTGCTCAAACTGAGTGGTTATTTGGCCATCCTATAGTAGGGAATAGCTGCTGGAAACTGGGATGCTTGTAGTTTTCACAGTTCAGAGATGCTGAGGACCTTACAATGGAGGTTTGCAAAGTTTCTTTCATTTCAGACCTGGGATTATTTCAGTCTGTCTTGGATTTAACTCCAGACATACCTGACATGTTGGAAGTATTGCTTGAGTAAGGACTACAGTATTTTTAAACTTAATAGTTTTTTTCTGATCTCTTGGAAATCAACTGTCTAAAAGCATCCYATTGTTTCCCACCTGTACTGGTGACTTTTGTTAACCTGCTGTAGATTTACACTAACAAAATAATAATGTCAGTGAATCATGGAATAGTTTCACTTGGAAGRAACCTCAAAGATGATCTCGTTCCAGTTCTCTCTAACATACCAGTGTGTTACTGTGTGCTCTGACRTTATCTTGGAGCACAGAAAACCCTTCTGGAATGAGGGTTCGTACCTGTTGCCCTCACAGTGGAACCTRAACCACTGAGACATGTTAAGTATTCAGTACTCTCATTCCTCAAATATTCTCTTCGTTGAGAGAGTTATACTGGAAGCTCTTCAGGGAAGCCCTGGTAAGAATTGCCCAGTGTCATTTCACRTATGTTCAGTCAGAAGAAGTAAAAGAACTTCGTTCAGATCTCAGAGTGAGTGTGCTCAGCCAGCACAGGGGACAGCAGGACCGGGGTTGGGGGCGCTGCGGGGAACACGAGGAGCTGAGCCCTTGCCGGAGCTCCGCGGAGGTTGGGAAGTGGCTGAGCCCCATCTGCTGGGGACAGGAGGTTCAGCAGCCCTTCTCTGCTTGCAGATCCAGCCGCAGGAGATCAGCCCTCCTCCCACGGCCAACCTGGACCGTTCCAATGACAAAGTCTACGAGAACGTGACCGGGCTGGTGAAAGCGGTGATAGAAATGTCCAGTAAAATCCAGCCGGCTCCGCCCGAGGAGTACGTGCCCATGGTGAAGGTACGGACACAATGCCTAAAGTCAGGGTTTGTATCTTCCCTGAATGAGGTTGTTAAGTGGTGAAGGAGGAATTTTCTGGAAAATTGGAAGCAGAAAAGCTTTCTGAGTTCAAGGGGTGGGTGACTTGTGGTCAGAGTGTGGAGCTTTGGATGCCGTTCCCAGTATTGCGGGCAGCAGTGCTTCATTCCCAGTTTGCCTGTGCTTATCCAGGGTGCTGAGCTGCGTGTATTGTCTTCTCCAGCTTTTCACTTTTTAAAAAAAAACATTATTATTAACCCTTTGGCATCCTATTTTGATGGTGAAACACAATTGCAGGTGGGATTTTGAAGTGTTTTCAAGCATGTTCTAACTCCCTCCTTATGCAGATGAGGAATTAAGTCTGTCTTTTGCCTCTTACACTCTCACAGTTCTGTCATCCATTCATTCCAAGTCTTTAAAGTTTATTTCTTTAATCTTTTTTTTTTTCATAGGAGGTTGGTTTGGCACTAAGAACCTTRCTGGCAACAGTAGATGAGACCCTCCCAGTGCTGCCTGCGAGCACCCACAGAGAGGTACGTGGAGCTCTGCACACCTGCTCAGCCATTGCTTCCCAGTCAGCCTCAGCCAGCTGGGACAGGTTTTGGTGCTCCCTTCTTGGCACAGGCACACATTTTGGTTCCCTGAGCAGTCTGAACTCTTGGGTTATAAATAGACATTAAATGAATTTTATTGGACTTGCTGCATGGACCTGGGTTTGGTATTAGTGAGGATTTTCAAACTGGATGTAGGTGTCACCCATAGGAAGGTGACATAAACTGCGGTATGACAAGGCAGGGAGGATCTGGTGGTTAAATTTTTAGTGCAGGTGTCATCTGTCATTCACTTGCACACCAAGTCACTGAGCAAGTAATTGAGCAGAGCTTGGTGTGGCTGGAAGGGGCCTGCAGCAACCCAGTTCTGGATGAGGAGTCACTGAGAGCTTCCAATGAAGTCCAGGAGTAAAACAAGTTTTCCTCCAAGACCATCAACAAATATGGTACTGAGCAAGCCAGACAATGGTTCTGTGCCATCTCAGAGGTTCATCCTGACTTAGCCATGTGCTTAAGCAACTTGCATCTACCTTCTTGACCCATTTAATTTTTTAGAGCTACTTCTCYGCTTTAGAGATGCTTTAGTAATAAAAACAGTGATGCTAATAGGGACGTGGAAACCCATAACCAGRTGTTAATGCCAACTTGTGGCATAAAATCCCCCAACTGGGTCTTGGTGCTGTTTAAYAGTGATGGCCCAGCAGCTGGCAGGGCTGCTCCTGATCTCCACCCAGCACAGAGCAGCAGGTGCCAGATTGCATCTGCTGCTCCATGTGGTGCCTACAGAAACAGCCCCAGCTTCCATCAGGAATCCCAAGCAGAGGCTGTGGCTCTGTGAGTGCAGTGTTTCAAACAAAACGCTACCATTGTTGTCTCATTGCAGATTGAGATGGCACAGAAGCTGCTGAACTCGGACCTGGCTGAGCTCATCAACAAGATGAAGCTGGCCCAGCAGTACGTCATGACCAGCCTGCAGCAGGAGTACAAGAAGCAAATGCTGACGGCTGCTCACGCYCTGGCTGTGGATGCCAAGAACCTGCTGGATGTCATCGATCAAGCCAGACTGAAAATCAGCCAGTCCAGACCGCACTAAGCACTGAGGGAAAAGCATCATCAGCCTCAGAATTCTGCTTGCGACAGGATGTTCCTTCACCTTCCACCAGCAGTGAGGATTAACCCAGTGCAGTCCTGGCCTTCCAGCGCCTCTCRCTTCAGCCGACCTGACCGACCGCTGGTTCTCTCATTGCAACAGTTTAACCAAGTCTTTCTCCTAGAGCCGGGCTGGGCTGGGATTCAGAATGTGGCATTATCAGCAGATGAGGTTTGTACAGGAGCCCTCGGGCACTCAGAGCCTCGGGGCACAGGGCAGCTCACACCATCGCATGGGACACGCTTTGAGCTGCCACCGGGTCACGCTCTCGGAGCCAAAACTGTTGGAGCAGCAGATCGGAGAAAGATATTGTGAAGAATTCGGGGAAACCTCAGGGCTGAGAATTCTTGCCCACAGTATATGAACTATCCAGACTGGAATTTTTTTATTAGAACACTTAYGTCGCAATATGCTAATCATGATTTACAGAAAAAGAATAAAAAGCTATATTTTCAAGACTTCAGTCATTTCAAGACAAACTAAAGCCCTCTTCATCTTCCTGCCTTTTACTTTTATGTGACTGTGTGAAGCATTTGTTTGGAACTAGCTGTAGGACACAACTGAACACTCGTCTTTTTCACCAGGATAATGTGCCAGTTCTTTTGTAGCAATGTTGTTTTCCTTGGAAGTGAAAATGCTGCTTTGTACCAGAGCAATTCAGAGCTGCATTTAGAGATCTGTAACCATTCATGTCCCCCATTTTTATATAATTTATAAAGACAGATTAAAGCCATGATGACTATTTTAAACCCACTGTAGTTAACTAACCCATCCTTTTGTCTATCTTGCCTGGGAGGACTTACAGTAGAGCAGTGTAATTAGATTTTCCTTGGTTTTCCAATTATGCCATYTGTTCTGTTAAAATAAAAACCACACTCCCTTTTTGCTGTTGAGGGATATAAATTATTCTCAGGAAGAATATAATGAACTGTACAGTTACTTTGACCTATTAAAAAGGTGTTACCAGTGAAACTCTGACTCTCTTTATTTCACGTGTGTGCACTGCAGAAGAAACCACCGTGTTTTCCCGGCTTGGAATTTTTTTCCCACCTGAGTACCTTTATGCAGGACCGGAGGAATGACAGTAAGCACTGAAGGAAGGTGTCCCAAGATTTAATAAGGAGTTTTTTGAGTAAGCAGTTTTTCCTCCAGTTGTGAGCACAGAGCAAGTCAGTGCTACAAGTCACCAGTATGACTTGTAAGGATTTTTTAAATTAATTTTCCTGGAGGAGTTCTTTAAGAAGGTGTGGGAAAGGTTATAGAGGAGTTGTAAGGGCTGGTTTGGAAGCTCAGCTGAGGACTCAGYAGCAGCACAGGGACTAARTTMTTCCATGGGTACCTGAGTCTATTTMAATATAAATTAGTTGATAATACAAATACCTATCATCTTATTATAAAGTTACTAAATAAATGTGAAAGATGGGACAGAGCAGAGTGCATCAGTGTTTGGTCTAGATGTGGAACAACCCTCATGCACAACTTTGGAGCCCTTCTTGCACACCTAGAATTCTGTAATGCCTCAGTGCTTTAGAATACACATTTGGAACAGCTCTTACTTTGTTGAACTGCTCTGGAAAAGTCCTGTTCAATAGTAATTTATGAAATATATTCCTTTTAAGTAGCTCCTTTCCTGCACAGTATTACATCACTTCCCACATCCATCCTGAAAAGCAGCTTTCACTTTTTCTGGAAGAGCAAAGAAATTCTACACYTTACACAAGCTCAGGCTTTTTGGAGCCCTTTCCCCCACTGAAAAGGCCCTGACCCTGCTGTGCCAGCGCTGCCCCTGCACAGGTGCCATGGGAGCTGCACTGCTGCTGTAACCAGAGGTATCAGCACAAGAGGCTGTGGCACCAACCACAGCTCAGCCCTTTTGCTGAGCACAACCTTAKCCTGTGCTCACTGGGATCCCACTCCCACCTTTCTCCAGATGCTGTGGGTTCCTTTAGGAGCCTTAACTGGAATTGTGAAGCACAAAAAAACTGACAGAGAAAGTGTAAAGCCACAGCTGAACACTTAAGTACAGCAGTTTCAGGAGCTGCAGGTCCCCAGGCCATCCTCCACTCCTTCCCCTTCACAATCACCCGAGAGACAGAAGTACAAGTTGATGTTCTTTATTACAGGCAGGTACAAAACTAATTAGTCAAAAAGACCAAAGCCCATGTCATCATCAGATTCCTCTGATTCTTCYTTCTTTTCTTCTTCTTTCTTCTCCTCAGCTAGAAAAGGAAAAAGAAAACAGGATTTATTTTTCATTTTACCAGCTTATAAAAATCACTTGTCACAAAAGACTTCTGACAAGTTCTAACAAGCTAGGCCAGCAACCCAAGAATAGTGTCTGCACTATTAGGAAAGTTGTTTTCCTGCCTTCAGAATTAATTTCTATCAAACTCTAAGAAGATAGTGATGATAATGGTATGATCCTGACTGACATTCAGGGAGAGCAGTCTCAATTCTGAGGGAGCACTAATCCTGTACACTGACTTCATGTGCAACACGAGCCTTTCACAAGGGGAAGGTGCTTTACAACACTCAGCACCTACTGCGAGGCACAGACCATATGAAGAGCTTCTGTGGCTGGTCCTTGCAAAGCTGAAGCTGCCCCATCCCTGAAAGTGTTAGTGCCAGGCTGGATGGGGGTCTGAACAGCCTGRTCTARAGAAGGTGTCCCTGCCAGCATTTTAAGACCCCTCCCAACCCAAGCCATCCCCATGGATCCGTGTTCCACGCCTCGGTGGGACACAGCCGCCACTTACCGGGGGCGGCTCCGCCGGCAGGCGCGGCACCACCCGCGGGCGCGGCGGCAGCGGGAGCCCCTCCACCGCCCGCTCCCACATTACAGATCAGGCTCCCGATGTCGATGTTCGCCAGCGCCTGCGGAGAACGAGAAGCGGCACCAAAGCCTCCGTTAACACGGGGTTAACACGGGGTTAACACGGGCCTCTGCATTAAAGAGGCCCTGCCCGGCCACTGCCCAGCCCGCAGTCCCTCTCGCCCACCTTGGCAAAGAGCCCCGGCCAGAAAGGCTCCACGTTCACTCCGGCCGCCTTGATGAGCGCGTTGATCTTGTCCTCCTGCAACGAGACAGCGGCGCTCAGAGCCCGTCCGGCCCGGGCCGGCGCGGCCCCTCAGGCGGCCATGCCGCGCGGCCGCCGCCATCTTGTGCGGCCGCACTCACCGTCACGGTGACYTCGTCGTCGTGCAGGATGAGGGCGGAGTAGATGCATGCGAGCTCGGAGACGGAGGCCATGGCGGGGCGCGGTGCTGGTCGCCGGGTGGTTCGGCCTTAGCTTCGTACGAAGGACTCAGCACCYTGGGCCGCCGCGGAGCGAAAGGGGCCGGGCACGGCGGAGCGGATTTATAATGGCGGGAACGCCTGACGTAAGCGGTGACGTCACCCCCGCGTGACCCGCCGCGCATGGCGGGTGCKCGCGCGCGCTCCTTCCCTTTCCACGCCCCCCTCACACCCTCCCCTTTATCCCTCACCGCCCTCACAGGGGATAATTCATTCCTAAAATCCCGAAACAGCTCTGGGACCGGGTGCAGCGGCTCCCCCAGCACTGCCAGGCCCACCCGTGTCCCCAGGTGCCACATCCACACGGCTTTTGTGTYCCTTCAGGGATGCGGATTCCATCGCTGCCCTGGGCCGCCCGTGCCAGGGCTTGAAAATTTCTCAATRTCCAAACTAAACCTCCCTGGGACARCTTGAGGGACCAGTCCTCCCCACCATCCCCATCACTATTTCAACTCTCACTGCCTCCCTAAACACTCCATTTTCYGTATGTAAAATGGGAATAAAAGGTGCAGAATAAGCCCTTGGTACAGAACTGTGTACCTTAATTCTTTCCRCCTGARCATGAAGAAGAGSTTMTTTYCYRTKCAGTGGCCAARCACTGAACAGATTACCCAGAGAGGATGTGGAGTCTCCTCACTGGAGATATCCCAGGACTGGCTGGACACAATCCTGTACTCTGGRATGGCCCTGCTGGAGCAGRGAGGTTGGACCAGATGACCCCACTGTGGTCYCTTCCAACCTCACCCATTTTGTGATTCTGATGGGCCTGAGCAAATTCGAGTTTTGCTCCAAAGGAAATCAGATTGTGAAAAAGTAAATGTTCGCTAGTTTGGTTTTTTTTGTCTTCTTGACAGATGTGCATTTGCTGAGCCTCACCTCTCTGAGTGGGCAGATCGTGGAACAGATCTAGAAGCTGTGCTAAGGCATTTCTGGAGGRYAGGGAGGTGATTTGGGACAGCCATGACTCCACCAAGGTCAAGTGMTGCTTGACCAACCAAGGGGCCTTCTATCAAGGAGYGACCACATCAGTGGATGAGGGAGGGCTATGGATGTCATTTCTCTGGACTTCTGTAAAGCCTTTGACACGGCCCCCCACAACATTTCATCTCTAATTGTAGAGARATGGATTTGGTGGGTGGATGTTCAGTGGATAAGGAATTGGCTGGGTGGTCACATCCASAGGCAGTGATTGACTGCTCAGTGACCAGATGGAGATCAGTGATGTGTCCCTCGGGGGTCTGTTTGACACCTGAATGATTTAAAATCTTCATCAGAGACATGAATGGGGGAATCAGGTGCAGCCTCAGCAGATTTACAGATKACTCCAAGCTGAGTGGTGTGGCTGACATTCCTGAAGGACGGGATTCCATCCAGGCTGGATGGGGTTCTGCACAATCTGCTCTTGTTGAAGGTGTCCCTTGACAGGGCTATCTGACCTTCAAAGGTCCCTTCCAACCCAAATAAATCAAACTATCAAAAATCAGTTTAAGCAAAATTACTCATGAAATTGTGACAAGCAGAAAACTTGGAATCCTAAAATGACAATTTTCCATTACCAGCAAAGTTTATCCAAYGGCCTGCTTTTGTAATGCTCCTTTATTGAAACCTGAGGATTTATTAGACCATTACAAGTGTAAACTGAGGTAGGCAAGAGGGACTTGACCTCTTGTATCCATCTCTTCCTAAAGATCAGAAACAACTCAGAATTTCACTGAACAAAGATCTGACACTACTCACTGCCGGATATGATAAATGCAGAGAGTTTGCAGTGCTTAACTTATGGGCACTTATCTCTATTAGTGGGATCACCAGCTCTGAATTTAAGCATTTTCTTAAACTTCCTTTTCAAGGCACAGGGCAATTGTCTCCATTTTTGATTCCTAACTCAAAGTAGCATATAAATACCCCTTTCCATTGGATGTCAGATCCAGGAACCTCTGTCATTGCTGGGTGCTTGAGGATGGGATTTCACAGGGACTTGCATGAGCCTGCCTTGTCTGTCCCTCCCTCCAGGGATGCAAAGGCCTCCTGTGCAAAAGCCCTCAGAGCTGTCCCAGTGCTCCATGAGACGATGATCTGACTGAAAAGTAGCAACATGGAAATAAGATTCCTTTTCAATCAAATAAACTTGCMAATGACGCTGGCCTGGGAGATGAGTACTGAAAGTGTGCAAGCAAACAACAAAATTAGAGGTTTAATAGACATGCTTTTTTAACAGTTCTGATATAACAATCCTTAAGCTAAAAATTATTTGAAATGCTGATGGGATGTTAAAAAATAAAGTATGAAGACCTAAATTTTAAATGTGATATTCACATAAGCTTAGGCTTTGGTTGGCAAAGATGTTAATTAAATGAGATTTGCCTGCATCCTTGCTTCATGGCTGTCTTGCTGCATCTATTGAGTGACACTGATAAAGCTGCTCTGTAGGAGCCCAGAATAAAGTTCTGATGAAAACAAATCACTATGTAATAAAAAAGCAAAAAGACCAAAAGAAACCCCAGTTTTGCTGCTTCCTAAAGCTTTTGGAAGCCTAGGTATCTGATCCAGATTGTTGGTTAATAAAAAATAATTTATTAAGGTTTAAAACTTAATTAATAAAGCTGATTAATAAAGACCACGGGTCTAAAAATTTTCCAGTGGTGCATGCTTTTCACCTCTGATCCTGTAACTGCCTGTACTTCTACTTTGTAACACACAGCCATCCTTTTGGAGCAGAACTCTGTGTTCTGGATGAATCTACAGCAAATAGATGGGGGCTTAAAAAAAAAACAAACAAAACCCTTACATTTTTCTGTGTATTCTACAATTCCAGGGTAGAGAGTTATTTCCAGGGTGGTTTAGGTTTAGGTGTACTAGCAAGCTGTTACAAGGCACAGGACTTCATAATAAACAAAACAAATAACTTGGCTATGGAACTTCCCYGAGGTGGATATTTTACACTTGGAGGATGGATGGTAAAGAGCAGTGGCAGAGATCTGGCAGGATGTGCTTGTGCATTGYCAAGAAAGATGAAAACATCAGCAAGATCTGTCACTACCATAAACAAAGCAGTCAGTCCTTAGCGGCTCATCCTGAATWATCTGTGAGTGTGCAGCACTACAGAGGTGATGCCTGCTCATTAGGAGGTCGCTGATAGTTATCAAAGCAGTCACACTCAGGACGTCTTTATCAAGGAGACCTGAAGTTGATCGTTCCTTTCTCTTTCCCTGCTGTTGCTTAGCTATTTTTTGCTGCTTATAACCTCCCTGAGGTGATACTTCCCTTCCCAAACCGTCTTTYTCCAGCTCTGAAAGTTGCATTTCTTGATGACAAATGGCAAAGTGTGGTCAGCAGGACCAAAGCAGTGATTGTCCCCTGTACTCAGCCCTGGTGAGGCCACACCTCCAGTCCYGCATTTGGGTTCTTTACTACAAGAACATTGAGGTGCTGGAGCCTGCCTGAACAAAAGGAACAAAGGTGAGGAAGAAACAACCTGCCAGGAGGCTGTAGCCAGGTGAAGGTTGGTCTCTTTTCCCAGGTAATAAGTGTTAGGATGAGAGAAAATTACCTCAAGTAGTACCAGGGGAAGTTTAGATTTGCTATTAAGAGAAATTTCTGCATGGAAAGGATTGTCAAGCATTGGAACAGGCTGCCCAGGGAAGTGATTGAGCCAGTAACCTTGGCGCTATTTAAAAACATGTAGCTGTGGCACTTAGGGACGTGGGGTTTTTGGTGAACCCTATCAGGCACAGCATTTGCTTCTTTAATCTTCTTTTTGGAAACTTCTTTTCTTCCTAGTTTTGTTGGTTTTTTTTTGGGGTTTTTTTTTTTTTTTTTTTTTTTTTTTTAAGTTTCAAAACTAGGTTTTTTTGGGTCACTAATGGCTTGTATCTTTTATCTACAGTAAATTTAGCATAAATTTTTTTTTTTTTTGTTTGTTTTTTTGTTTGGGTTATTTTTTCCTTATAACAGGTCATTACATTGAAGAACAAAACTCCGGTGCTACTTAACACTGTAATAACCAGTGTGTTTAACACATCCCCAATAGGTGGTGCTGCATCTTTTCCATCATGTTGAGTTGTTGCATTGYTGGTCCTGACCACCCGGAAAAATTGTCTTTTTGAGTGAACTGAAGTTACTAATCTAATAAGTATTTTCTTTTGTTTGGTATTTTTTAAAATAAATTATTATTGTAATTCATTTGACAAAAGAAATCAAGTACAGCTGTGTAATGCAGTAATCAGGACAGTCATCTGATTTAAGAAAGACAAAAATCAGGTTTTGGTCCCTCCACCATGGTARTTGTGGATTAAATCATTAATTATTAAAATAAGAAAGAGTTCCTGAGCAGGGGACCAGTACCCTCAAAGTCTTAGTAACCATGTGAAGACATTAGAGCACAGAGCCAGGGACTTCTTCACTTTGGTTCTGATTTYAAATTCTTATGTAAAGCAGGATACAGAATATGTGACAGGTCTAATGCACGGACTCCAGGGTAACATCTTAAAAGTCAGGCCGGTTGAGAGATGGCAAATATAAGCTTAAATCCTCTCCAAGTCAAGAATAAAATTTRCATATTTCTGCTCTGAGCAAAAATTTCTGCTACTGTATCATTGTAAGCAATGACAGCAATACATTTRTGAACTGTGGGGTCTTACAATTAAACCAGTTTAAAATGGGAATGGTTGTTACGTAGGAAGATCAATGTATGTTTTCTGTTCAAAAGAAAAGCTGTATCATTTGTCATTGTCCTATTTGTATATAAAATATTTTCTCTAAGTTGCTGCTGCTATAAATGATTTTTTAAAGCTGTTCCTAAATACTGTCTTTTCTTCCAGCATGATTAGAACATGCTTTTTTCCAAAATAAATAATTTCTTCTGTGACAGATATCAGTTCTCGGAAATGTCATCTTGAAATCCACCAGGTAAGACTGGTATTGTGCCCAACAGTCACTCATTTTTTTTCTGTAGAAAAACCTAATTTTAAGTGTTTAAGCAGCTGTTCTTTTACTACCATATAATTGTTAATACAGCATATAAAGAGCATGCATAAAAGAATGCTGTTACAAAGCTTTCAAACYACTTTTTCAGAACAAACCTTTTCAAGAACTGAGGCCTTTTTTGGGTGAAATGGCCCAGTAAGACATAATTAGGTTTCACCATGCTCCAAAACATCAGTTGTCAGTGACAGAAAGCATTGGAAATAAAKCAAGTGACATGACCCAAAATAAGTGTGTGAACAGAAGTAGAAGAGAGCTGGAACTCGCTTTCCTCAGATGCACAGAAATGCTGCTGGAAGAGCTCTGCACCATGAAAATATACCTGATGAACAGCAGCAATTCCATGTTTAAATAAAACAGTTTTACTGATCTATTATTTAGCTGACTGTACAGTTCTACAGTCTTGTTGAAACGGTGATAAACCCTTTTGCTTATGGACTGCTAAATCCAGAGAAATCAGCTTTAAATCAATACAAGTAYGTTGCACTCTAGGATGTTTGAGGCATTAATTGCCATTTTCAGGATCTCTGTTTTTCAGGCAACTTCTGAAATCAATTGCAGAGCATCCTATGGAACCAGAGAGAAGTGTGGGATAAGTGTTAGTATTTCGTAAAACTTCCCCATACATTTCACCTGTCTCCTGATGCTTGTTAACTTGTTATTTTCAAACTGCTACCAGAGCATCATCGAGGACTTTTAGCTTCAGTGTAACTCAGTGCTAATAGCCAGGTTGACCAAATTAGTGTAGAGACCATTTTCAGAAAGCTGTCAGTGTATCTTTATGCTGTTCTTTTTTCTTAGATGCAGGTCTAACAGGCATGATGGTATGTCTAATCTTAGAGGAAGTTACATTTAATTAGGTTGAAGAGATTGGCTTAACTATAACATAAAAAAAAAATAGATGTTGATACAGTGACTGCATGTTTTTCCCCTGCCACCTCAGCACAAAGGCCAAGTGTACCTCAGATAACTCTCTTCTGGCTCTTGTTCTTGAGGATTTCTCCCCATCCACCCTCTTTTTCACCTCTAGTAAGCTTCTACAGCAGAAACCAGAAATTATTGGTGGTTGTGCAAAAATGTTACCCAGCTCCTCACAAAGAARAAAACAGCAACCCCTTTGCCAGCTCCCTTGTTTATCTTTTTGCTAGAGTTGCTTGGCTTTGCTTTAAAACTAAAGTTGACCCATAATTTCATCCTTTATTTGTTTATAGTTATGGGTAAATCTTTGCTTTCCAGTAATTTGAGAAGCTTGGAATGGAGACAAATCCRAAATCACTCCAGTGGAAACTCTAGTGGTGACAATGGTTTCAGGAGCTGTTCACTTAGAGTGAAAGCTGAGATGTTAATAGCAGCCCTTGAATATCTGCAAGTATATCCCAAAGGGGAGAGTAAATAGTTTGGAACAGTGAGATACTTCTGTATCACCTGAAATATGAAGTGATGATGGAGTATTTTAATTGGCTTGATGAACACTACAAGCTGTATGTTTGTCTCACCCTTTGGCAGATAATATTTGGTGAAGGAATTCAGTTAACTTCGAAGGGGCTTGACTGTTCCTGGCTGAAAACTGCATGAATTTTTTAAAGGCTTCCATATTAACATGGTGGAGGTGATTGAAAGTATAGATTATGGCTGTGCTGTAGCTCTGTAGGTAACTCTTCCCTGTGGGAGTGTCTTTAACTTGATTTTCTCCTCCTTAGCAGGTTTAACTGTTTAACTTTACTTTTCCTACTTTCTTCTGAAAGGAAGAGGTACCAATAAGGCAATTGCAAAAAGATGATAGTTTCTGCAGGAATCATCATCACTGATGTGGAATCATAGAATTGATTAAGTTGGAAAATTAATGTAAGATTATCAAGTCCAACCATTAACCCAGTACTGCCAAGGCCATCACTAAACCATGTCCCCACATCCACATGTCTTTAAACTCCCTCCAGGGATATCTTCAGGTCCTCAAGGCACCATACTGACCAATACTTTGCCTCTTTCACGTAATTTCTAGTTCATATTCCCCAGTACTAAACTTTACATATGTACAAACAGACATTATCTGGTTGTACTAAACTTCACGTGTGTACTGTACCAGACTTTATCTGGTTGTACAGTACAATCAGGCAACCCCACCACTGCTGRGTTTCTTAGATATGACTAAAAGTAGATGTGGTATGGAAGTGCGGGATCCATAATGTAACTGAGCTGAGGTTTTCATAGTAACAGGAGGAATAAACGAAGTTAAACAGTCAAATCAAAATTTAATTCAAGATCCAGCAGTATGTGTAATACTGATACAATTCCAGCATACATTTCAAACATGTAAGGAGAAGTAGTGAAGAGAGCGCTAGAGGCACAGCTAGAGGTCATTTCCCAAGGTCTCATTGAAAGCCACACGGTGACAGGACAGAGCCTTAAACTGCGCCCCAGGAGGTTTAGGTTGGACATTCGGAGGAGTTTCTTCACAGCACAGGTGATTAAACATTGGAATGGGCTGCCCAGGGCGGTGGTGGAGTCACCATCCCTGGAGGTGTTTAAGGAAAGACTGGATGTAGCACTCAGTGCCACGGTCTGCTTGACGYGCTGATGTCCGGTCATAGGTTGGAGTCGAGGACTTTTGCAGCCTGACTGATTCYGTGATTCCGTGGTCAGCGCTCAGACAGGGCTGCAGGGGTGGAGCGGGGCCCCTCAGCTCGGCAGCGCCGCTGATCCCTGTCCTGCTGCCGCCGCCGCTTCCCGCCCGCCCGGGCCGGAGGGCGGAGCGCCCCTTCCCCGTGACCCCGCGGCTCCTCCTCCTCCCCTCCCCGCTCCTCAGTGCCGCCGAGTAACCTGGATTCCCGGCCCTCCTCCTCCTCCTCCTCCCTCTTTCTTTTCTTTTTTTTTTTTTTTTTTTTTT
>NW_026623336.1:408062-468228 GCF_030028575.1 Malurus melanocephalus
CCCCCTCCCCTTCCCTTCCTCCTCCTCCCCTTCCCCCGACAGCGTAGCCGCGGCTCGGGCTCGCTCCCTCCCCCGTGCCCTCCCCTGGAGYMGCCGCCGCCGCCTCCGCCGCCGCACACGGAGACATGTACCCGGGAGCCCCCTCCGCCGGACCCGGTGAGGCTTCGCCCGGGTTTGTTTCCCTCCTCCGCTCCCTCCGGAGCGGCTTTCCCGGTCCGTGTCCGTGGGGAGCCCCAGGAGCGCTTGGCCCCCCCCGGCTCGGGCCTGTCTGGAGCTGCGGCCGCGCTGGCCGGGGGAGGAAGGAGGGTCAGGGCGCCGCCGCCACCTCGGGCAGGGCCGCGTGTCCGGAGGCCCCTCTGAGGGGAGGGTCGCCTTCCCTGCCCCGCTCCCCCCTTCCTCTGCCGAGCCCTGAGGCCGGCGCAGCTCCCGCAGCGGACCGGGGTCTCCATTTGCTCGCTCCCGGCTCCATCCTGGGATTCCCGGCCGGCCGCGTGTTCGTCAGCGGCCGCGCTGCGATAGTCGCGGTGTGGAGGTGCGGGTGAAGCGTCCGCATGTCGGGGAGGTGATGGGCAGCGTTTGGTGTTCTCAGGCTCTGTGTGAACAAATCTGGCCGCAAAGGAAAGGTGGACGTGCAAAGAAGGGTTACCAACTCTSTCAGGAACGTTTAATATCACTTTGGGGAAATACAGGTTAATATTGTGCGAGTTTGTACAGTTCGTATGAGACTGTTTTTGCCTTTTCAGTGTTAGGCTGTTTCTGTGGTGAGAATTCTCACATAGAAACAGCAGTGTTTGGGTGACTGGCACGTAGTTTTCTTCCTGAAAAGTTTCAAAATAAATGGAACTTTATTTTGTGCTGGTGTTCTCAACGATTTTGCATAAAATCACTTTCCTTAGAGAGGTAATCTAGCAAAGAATACTATAGGGAAATAGAGGACCTGTAACAGACGTGTCTTAAAGCATTCATATCTTGGGATCCACAGTTAGATGCTGGCTTTTTTTTTCCCCTTTTTTTTTTCTCCTTCTGATTTGGTTCTCTTGAAGAGGCAATAATCAAGAAAGACAATCAGGATGATTATTTTCCCCTTGAAGTACAGCTTCTCTGTTTTTACTTTCTCACCAGGCTCTTGCTAGCACAGCAGGCAAACACAGGCGGATAGGTCTCTACAGTTCTGTGTGTCCAGACTTTGCTTTCATGTGTAACATCATTTGCACGTTTCAGTACCAATAACTGTKCAGAACTATGGATGTAAACCTGTGGTGGCTTCAGGTGTTGGGTTGTTTTGCTCGGGCACAGGTACACTTGGAGTTTACAGGTGCTCATGGTGGCTCACATCGGGCTGCTGCTGTGTTCACCTCGTGGTGATAGTTCTTGTTTGAAATTGTGTTTAAGGACGCAGATAATTAAAAATATTACCAGCRTATGGGCTGAGAGTAGTTATCTGTGTGGGAGTCTCTTTATCTTTATTTACTCTCTATCCGATCCTACCACTTTCCCTTTCACTTGGAATGATCTCCCAGTTGGTGGCTGCCGTTTGCCATCGGGGCCCCACGTTCAGTGTGAAAGAATGTTTTCCCCTTCCTGGAACAACAACCTCTTAACCTCAGGCTCCTGACTTTCACCAAGTTCTAGGCATCTSTGTGTTGTCACTGGTGTGTGTTTTGAACTCTCGCTGTTCTGCTCTCGCCAGCCAAACTCATCTTGTGTCTTGTTTACTTCCGAGTTTATCTGCGTGGCTCAGCTCTTTCCCCCTGCACTGCGCTGGGCAGTGGCCGTGTCTGTGTCGGGGTAGGAGCTGCGAGTTGTTCTCCACATGGTGAGGCTCTGCTTCCTTCCTGTGAAATCACCCACGGAGAGCCTCAGCAGCCCAGGCAGCTTCCTGCTCCACTCCACACACAAGGCAGGGCATCTTGGAGCTTTTTATGAGATTGTGGCTRTTCTGTGTACCAGCCTGGAAGCAGGGAYTGCGAAGTCCCCTTCCACATGTTAATCGGAAAACTACAAAACCACTTGATGTGAAATCCTGCTCGGAGGAGAGAGTAGAAGTGTGGTTTACAACCCCTCACCGAGCCACRGCTGCTGTGAACACACGAGAGCTGCAGCCTCTACAGGTCTGTCAGCACATCCTTGACACCAAGTGAAGGCTCCATTCATATCTGCTGGATCCCGGATCCTGGCGCTGCTGATGCTGCTTTGCTCTCTCAGCTCCTATTGCCAAATTGGACTGTGCAGACAAGCTCAGTTCCGAGGGTGCCCCTGGTGCTGGCCTCCTGCCAGAGGAATCGCTCAATTTGCCACATGGTTTGCTATTTTAGTCTTAATTTTTTTTTCTGGAAACAGTATCAAGCAAGTTAGAAGGCTGTATCTGACTGATTAAAAAAATTGCTGCTGAAATGTGGAAAGTTTGTTCAAACATGCTGTTACRTCAGGAATAAGGTGGGCTTGTATAYAAGGRGAGGCTGTAATGRAATCACTGTTTCCATAGTTAGGAACCTAATGATCCCTATTCCTTTTTCCCAAGTACTGTCTGAGTTCTTGACTTGGTGTTGAATTTTCTGTGACATTTTGCTCATACCGGTTTTTTTTGCCTTCAAGAAAGTGTGAGAGGTAAAAAATCTAAAAATCTGAGAGATAATTCCCTTTTTTAAAAGAGACAGTTTGATGCTGCTACTTTTTGGTGTGCCTTTTTTAGAAGGACAGAAAAACGTTGAAGTGGCATAGTAAGAATACTGYCATTCAGTTAAAAGACTTAATTAAAAGCTGTGTAAACTTCTGGAACTCAGACTRCTCAGTGAAGTATTTACAAATCCTAAGCTTTGCATGCCATTCTTTGAAAGAATATTTGAAAGAATATTATTATTCTCTGAAAGAATATTTGATTTTGCCTTCTACTGAAGGTCTTAATTTACTGATGAAGCAGCAGTTGTCTGAAAAAGAGTGTGCAGTTGATTATGGCTTTGCATGTGAAATACTACCTTTTTTTCYCTAGCACAAGAAATAACTTTTTCAAATCAGTGGAACTAAAGATTYTTTTCTTATTGTTTAGTTGTAAGTTACCCTTTAAAAATTGTGAATAGACTGTTGAAACTTGTAAGTCAGTTTGGTTTTCAGTGTGTGTACTTGTTTTTACCTTCCATATAATTTCTTGAAGATTTTGGATGCTGGATGTTCATTTTCTTTAGGAGTCTTTAGTCTTAAAATGTAATGCAGGGAATGGTTGTGCTCATGCCTTAATTGGGGTAGTAGAAATGGCAATATCTTCATCTGATGGAATTTAACTCCACCAGTATCCTCTAAGCTTGTGTTTCAGTGGCAGCRAGAGCTGCTCTGTACCTCTTGTTAAAGGTGTGCTCTTCTTTTCTTAAAAAGGCTTTTTCTGTTCTTTTGGGGGTGGATGTGGACCTGCTCTTACTCTGCTGCTGGTATCACAGAGTCATCCAGTTTCTTTGGCTTAATTTTAGACAGTAAATTAATGCTGAAACTCCTTGCTGGCTGCCACACATAGAGGAGGGAATGAAAACTTCATGTASAGCTTCAGCTCTCTTCCTTTTTGTATGAGGGTTTTTCCTAAAATTGAAATTGCATTTGACAGAGTTACAGCCTGCAAAATACAACATAACTTTTTTGAATGTATTGTATTGTATGACCAATATATTTTTCTAAGGAAAAAAAAAATCCAGATCATTATGTTGCCTCTGATAACTCTGTTGTCTTCAGGTGGGTTAAAGATGAGGCAGCTCGATGGAAAGATAATTGGTGGTGTCAGATGTGTCAACAAACTTTCCTATTTGCTGTTGAAAAGTGAAACACCTTTTTCAGCAGTGATTCTGTTACTGACTCTGAAGTTACATGGGATTTTATGTATTTATTTTTCTTTAAGTTTTTTACTTTGGCAGAATTGTTGTGTGCTTGTGTGTACTTAGTGGTGCATTGTAATGTACAGAAGGAGTGCAAAGGAACACCCAGACCTTCCTGACATTCAGGAAAGTTTGTTTTTTTTTTTTTTTTTTTTTTTTTCCCCCACAATTTGTACCCCTTCCTTCACTGCTATTTCCCCCAATCTGCCTCTCTTTCACTGAAGGGTGGGAATGATATATAAATGCTTTAACTCCATAAGAGAAAATGTCTCAGATTGTCATCTGATGCTCTTCTACCCCTTTGAACTGTAWAGGAGAGAAGGATTTTTCCATTTCAGAAAACAGCCCTTTTAAACATTCTGGCCTTCCAGAAAGCTCAGGGATCGAGCCATTGAATGCAGTAAACTTCTGCTAAATTGGTTTTGCAAACACAGATAGTTTTAACTAATTAGGAACTTCACATACCTGATGAAAGTTCTCTTCATGTTGGCTGAGTCCCTACTGACAGCAGCTTCCCAGAACTTGTAAGGCTTGTCAAATTTTGTTGTGTTTTGCTTCCCTTATTTCACATTTAAGCAAAATACTTGGCCCTGTTTTTAGGGACAAAAATTTCTAATACTCAGCCTACCAGAAACGCTTTACTAAATCTGAAAGTGAAGAAAAGTCAACCTCTAGTATCTTATTTTTGGTAAGTTATGAACTARAAAAAAAAAAAGCCAGTGGAAAATATTACGTAGTTTTAGCTGTAGTGGCTGTGGGTAGGGATCTGTTCCATGCATTGTTCAATTAATTTGTTTTAGTATCTTRCATCCTTTCTGATGTTCTCACAAAGCAGCCCACTAGAATGTCAAATAGCTCTTATCCTATTGACTAGGGAAGCACAGCCCTTTGAATTCAGTGCAAGGGGATTTTGGTTGGGTTTTTTTTTTCCTCACATATATTGCAGTACCGAAATTTTAGCTTACACATTTTATTATATGTTTCATAATGCAAAAATTGGGAGAAGACAGACCTGAATAACATCAACCCAAGGTAGACTGAACTTGTATAATGTCTCTCATGTTTTACACCAGAGTTGTAATTTATGAGTCCCTTTGGTAGCCATTTCTAAGAAGCTGTGCTTTGAAGAGACTTTCTAGTACTGTCCAGGAAGTGGGTTTTTTAAAATCCTCAAGACTGAGGTGATGTTTGTGTTTTTATGTACTCAGGACTGTTTTAATCAGTTGTCTCTTTTAGCTTGTTTAGTGAGCACCACAGATTAGTGCAATTCATTTTATCATCTCCATTTTAATGGTTTTGCTTTTACTGTTTTCAGAGTAAACTTGGTGCTTTCAAATAAAAAGTTAACAGTGTGAGCATTATTTCATCTGTTGCTGTACTCTCTCTTTGCATTTCATACTAAGCAAAATTACTTCTCCTAAATGCCCTGCTTTATAGATTTGCTGCAGCTGGGAAGCCATGTGGTACCTGGTGCCYACGCTTTCTAGGAAGAAGAGTTTTGTTTGGTTTTGGGTTTTTTGTGGKTTTTTTTTTTAACTTCATGACTTAAAAAAACTGGCCACAGCCAAGGTGGAAGCAAACCTGTGATTTAGATGGGAAAGTACTGTGAGTCATGGCATAATCAGGTCAGTCCAAAGCTTGCTTTGAGTGTTTCTTTTGAATTGGCTTCTCATTGAGCTGTCCACAGTGCTACCAAATTTTGTTACTACTTGGGTTGCAAAATGGATTTGTTTTTTAAGCCACAGGTGTGGCAAGAGTCATTCAGTCTTTTGTGCTGAATTTGTTTGTCCTGTTCTGTTTTTTGTAATGCTGCTCAGCTGTGTTCTGTGTTGTGTTCTGTCTTGTTGCATGCGAGTTTATTATCACCTGCAGTGAGGTTGTTGGGGACCAGGTCTCAACATTAATATATGCCATGGTGAGTCTGCAGTCGTACAAGTCTCTATCTTTGGGAGAAGCATTAAAATATTTAACTGTTTAGAGGTGCAGAATAACTCCARACATCTGCAGTTTTGGGCTCTACAGTTGTTCCCAAAAGCTCTTCTAGAACAATCTGATTTAGTTTCCTTGTACAAGTTGTTTTCTAATCAGAAGGTGGAGAATATTCTTAATGTTAACTCTTGCACCCATGTCAGGAGTTTGATCCTGTAGCACATAATTCRTAAAGTATGTCTACATCTGAAGACCATGTGTTTAAACAGGACATGATTTTTATGTCTCATTGTGTCACATCTGACCTATGTTGTTCTGAGAAGAGGGGATGCAGAGCAAAACTGAAGTTTTCTGTATTTTTTTGAGAAATAAACTAATCTCAGCRTGTTAGCTTGGGAAGCTGGAAAATAAGTTTCTGAAACTATGTGTATCATGTGAAACTGATGATTTTGTATATAGTCTAGGAAAAAAATGAACTTTTCTGTGACCAGCTGAGGAGCTGCTTTGGCAGTGTTGGACACTGTGGGTGGCTTTGTCTGAGCTACTCATGTCAGAGGTCAGAGCACTGCAACTTTTTGTCTCAATAATGCCTTTTTAAATGTTCCTAGTTGAGTAATGAAATTTACATTGAACGTATTAATGTGAGAAAATAATGAAATTTAAATTTTAACTTAGTAGTAGGAAGTGTGTGTGGATGTACTACTTTAATTTATTTTAAATAAGCCAATTTTAGAAGAATTCSCAAGAGGGGAAGTTTCACTGGCTTAGCTAGATCAATCAAAAAATTGTTTGAAGTTAAACCTGTCATGTAGATGAATAAAGCTTTAAAGCATAATTATTACTGGGGCCTCATTATATACCTTCTGAAACTTGTTGAGCAAGTGTTTGCTRTTAAAGGACATACAGAGGGTGAATTCCTGTCCAAATGTTGCTGTGCTCTTGACTTTGATAATGAACTTATTTCACTGTCCTTTCATACAGCTTGTGGTTTGCAGTAATGTTCCCTTTCTACTGTTTTTCTAATTTATTTATTTCTTTATTTATTTCTCTGTTGGTTGGTTGTACACTCTTGCCCCATCATATCCTTCCATCATCTCTGAAATCCCCATGGGAGAAAAGGGTTTGGGAGAGAATGAGGTTTCTTGTTTGTGGTTTTTAACTGCCAGTGAAACCTAAGGTTTCTCAAATAACACTACTCGTCATCTTCAGCTCTGCTGACTTACATATTTCTGTTGAGAAATCTACTGAGAGACATAGGTTTAAAAAGAAAACCCAAAAAACCACSAACCCTTCAAACCACAAACAAAACAAAAATAAAATGGAGAAGAAATGTAAGTTCATGTAGAAATGACAATACAGAAGAATTAATTTCTCGGTGAGCCAGTGCATTTCATTTTGGGAAGAGCTTCATTGTTTAATGAGGGARTGCTTAGGAATAACTCATAAGGATTCAAGGTATTTGCATAAGGGTGTGTTGTTTAAAAAGTCAGAGCCTCTTTCGGGAGGGGGAAACTTCCCACCAGGGCAAGGAAATGAAACTTTGTTGTCTGGGTCTCCTTGTGTGGTAAGAATGTAGTAGTGGTGGGTCTTTTCCTAATTGTTTGCCTTGCAAATTCTCCTTAATGTCAAATTTCAGGGAGGCCTCTGTAACAAACTTGTATGTGACTTCTTTTACCTTTCACAGCTGAGTTTTAGTTTGTGTCAAGTAATATGAGAACTTTAGTTGCTTACAGGAAGCAGATGGAGGGAAAAACCCTGAGGTGTAATAGGAAAAAAAATTCTGATAGGGGGGAGTTCTGCTGCCAGCCTACGCTGTCATATCTCAATTATTCCACTATTAGGAACCTGCATTTTGCCCTCTTTTCAGTGATGCTGAAAACCACAGCCCTATCTGTGGAAACCGCAGGAGATAGTACTGGATGTTGAAGATGCTGCTACAGCTGCTTTCACTATCTAAAATGATAAAATAMAGCATAACCTCAGCTCTTAACTGGGAATTTTTCTATTCTAAAACTAAACCACGAGAGTGTTCATGTGTTTGTAGATTAATCCAATGTGGGTATGGGAAAAGATTTCTTTTTTTTTTTTTTTTGAGGATGACATGACTACTTCTGAATTACAACTCTACAGCTGAATTTTGTACATTTAAAAGTTTTTAGGAATAAAGACACCCTAATTTTTATTTTTAGATTTTACACAAAAACACTGCCAGCCAAAGCCCGTGTGGGTATGAAATGTGCTTGCAAAGGTACAACTGAAAACAGAATGATCCTAGCTTCTTTCTTTAATTAGCTGAGACAAATCACTTCTGTGTTTCATTAAGTTGTGCACAATGCGAATCCCAGAGGGAACGTGGATCTGGGGCCTCTGTGGCACCAGTTCCCAGCTGGTGAGGCACAGCACACTGGAAAGACATGCCAGTGGCCATGGAATAGAGCCTGAGCCATTAGAGCTCATTAATTTTAGTGGAGCTGGTGTGCCTCAGCATCAGTGGGCTCTGATGTCTCTAGTAATGCAGAAAGAGAGGCATGATTGTAATGGCAAGGGAAGGGAAAGGTGTTGGTAAAAGTTTGGGGGAGCGACACGGCTGAGAACTGCACCTCTGGTTCAGGTGACTTAATCTGTCCTGGACCTGCTCATGACTGTAATGCAGAGACCAGTCATTACTATTTCTAAGGAAAAAAAAAATCTCTGAAAGACTGAGATCATGAGGTATGGAGGTAATGGAGTGTCAGGGTGAGCTGCACAGTTCTCATGGTGTTATGTGATGGTGGTTGATGTGTGCTGAAGGTGTTGAAGTTCCTAATGATGGAGTTGGGGCCCTATACCCCTGCTGAGCTCAGCTATGCACCTGGCAGCAGCTGGATTGACTGTGGCTCCTGGGGCCTGAATGGAACTCCTTGTCTGTCTCATGTTCACACTAAGTAGTGATGGAAACTTCAGTTTGTGTGTTCAGTTTTTTGGAAGGGTCAATCCTGATGTATGAAGAAGTCTTGCTTTACCAGCCTTATAGTGACTCAAAACACAAGTAAAGACAGTGGAGGGTGGGTTAGGTTGTTTCCTACATACCTCTGCAGTTGCAAGTGTCAGGTAGTACAGAAAGTGGGGGTACCACATTTCTTTCATAACTGAAATTCAAACAAAGGGTAAGGGAAGCATAATGTGGGATGGTGAATATGGAAGTTCTGGTCTTAACTTCTTTAGGGAAGAAGCAGCCTGAAGGGGGTAATAGGTGCTAGTGGGTGGGTCTTTTGTTCCCACCCCTTTCCCCCCCCCCCCGGAAAAACTGGGTTTATTCACTTTGAGTCTTTTGAAATGGCAAAGAATAGAGATTGTATTGAGTGGAGGCATTGCTCTTTATGAATGCAGAAAATACCATTATATTCTGTATTTCAAATCGTTAGAAAAGACATCTGGAATTAGTTCAACGTTGTTTTCTAAGGCATGGAAAAGGGAATGAATCATGATGGTCAACTTGATAAATAGCACTAAGTATGTTCTCCATTTCCCCCTCCATCGAGTWGAGGTTTGTCTGAAGATGGAGTTATTTTGTACTTTGAATTCACATTTAACTTCAAACTGGGCTGCTGACTTGTGGGCAAGCCGTAACCATCTCTCCATTGTTTGGATGAGGTTTGCTATTTGAATGACTTAATTCAAGCTGCAGCTTGTAATTAAAAGCATTTCTCTGTGGCTCTTAAGAARGGTTGTGGTAGGACTTAGTAAAATTCCATGTGCAGAGATTGGTTAAGGTACCTGGTTTGTGAGCAGTGAGGATGGAAGTCCTGTACATTGGATGCTCTGGTGGTGCTCTGCTGCTGCTCACCCCASTTGTAGGTGGTGAAAAGCAGCTTGTTGGTATTGAGAAATTGGGAGGCTGACTTTGAAGGTCAAGGCTGCAAGGAGAATGTGGGAGGAAAGCAAAGTACTAACACTTGGTGTCTTTTGCTGGTTGACATTGTCCAGAAGCAGCTTGTGGGCTTCTTAGTTTCTTGCCTGCTGCTTTCTGCTRGTGTCTTGATGTCTTCCTCTTCATTTCTTTTGTTCTTACATATTCTTCTTTGAAATGTGGTCCTGACTAAAAAGCAATCTGGACTGGTGTCTTGCTTCTCCCTTTGATCTCYGACTGCAGCACTCGCCCACACCGTTGGTGTCTGGGAGTGATTCTGGTCTCAATGGATCACATCACTTCTGGCACCATGAAGAGATCATATCTCCATCTTTAGAGGTCAAAAAGGAATCAGGGTAACCAAGGGAGCTGCAGACCTGTAACTGATTCTTTATCCAGACGAAATCATCACAGAATGGGTTGTGTTGGGGTGGACCTTTAAAGATAATCCTGTCCAACCTGCCTGCCATGGGCAGGGATATCTTTCMGTAGGTAAAAGGGTTGACTTGAGAATTAATCTTGCTTGAATTCTTCACAGGAAATGAAAATTATTCAATGAAATGATGTCTAGAGTAGTCTACTGAACTTACTGAGATTACAGGTCTGAAGGCAGTGCTGTTTAACACTTTTACTCTTTGTTACAGCATTTAATTTCATGCTACAGCAGTAGGAGATTGGAAGCAATCTAGCAGAGTAGCATCAAACATCTCAGTAGTCATACAAGGGACTTAAAATATGACCAAGTATGAGGACAGCTCCTTCATTTTCGCTCACCAGTTTTAAGACAACTCTTTTACTTGTAGCCCACCTTGGCACAATGCAATGTGCTGTGGCTAGAAAGTGTGGTAGCTTCTCACTGAGAGACGAGAAGAACCTTTAGAGAGGAGTTTCATCAGAAATGATAACTGAAAATCTGATTACATCATCTCCTCTACTGTCCTTGTGGTTTGTTGAATTCTTGGAGATTCACAGATAARTYTRTAACATTTTTTTGTTATGCATTATCTAATCAAGAATGTTATAGCTTGACTGAAGARTTTCTGGTTTCCATACTCTAAAACATGCTTAATGAGCAGCAGACAGACTTACAGGTTCCATATAGATTCCTTTGCCCCCAAAATATCAAGGGACTATGAGYTGCAGCTTTGGGTTTTCCTTATCTCATAGAAAACACTGTCAGCCTCTCTCCTATCGTTCCCTAACGGCTCTTAACAGAAAGCCAGAAGTTAAACTTCTTTGTAAAACCYACACCATCAGAAAACCTGAAGAACAGCCCCAAGTTTTTCTTTAGTTGCGTCCTAAAAAGAAAAGGCTAAACTCCCTGTTTTTTTTTCTTGTTTTGACTGCATATGTGTTACTAAAATACATAAAAACCCTGTGCAGGTCCTGGCAAGGATCTGTACTGGGTGTTTTCCACATTCTTTCTGAATTCCCTCTGTTACTGGTAGTTGAATAACTATTTGTGGAAATCCTGTTTCCCCTGGTGTGGGGTGTCCCCTCTCCAAGTCTCCCTTTCTCTCACTTCAAAGAGCACTTCCTAAAGGGGGCATGACGCTTTTGCAAGCCCTGTGGCCACCACTGAGGTGGCAGGGGCAGGAGCACATGGCACACCAGGAGAGGTGAAGGGAATCAGRTCTGCTCAGCCTTAGGAGAAGGGTAAAAGGGTGATCTTCCAGCTTCTACAACTGGCTAAAGGGACTACAAGTGGCTACAGGGAAGCTTTGGAGCAGATGGAGCCAGACTTGTGGCAGGTGCGCCAGAACGGGGCAGAAGCTGGAACACAGGAAACTCCAGTTGAGTAGAAGGCAAGTTTATTTTTCCACGGGGGTGGAACAGGTTGTAAGAGGTGTTGTGGAAACTCTGTCCTTTAAGATATTCAAAATTGACAAATCAGTCTGGCTCTTTCCCCCTTCTTTTGTTCTGTGTTCATGATCCTCTGCTTCTGTGCTGAAGCTGCTGGAGGCTGTTCCTTTGCCAGTCTTGATTCTTCTTAACCTGGTCATGATGAACACATTTGTCACTTCATTTATTTTCTGCAGTTCTTGAGGCAAAATAGCTGCTTACTAGTTGAGGACAAGTTATTAAACCTCATTTTCTGCCCGAGGAGCGATGCATCGTCTCTGGATCTGTGTGATGGCATCAGTGACTGWCCTGGAGGCAGCAGTGGATGTGCACAGTGGTTGTACCTGAAAACACCTGCAGTGATCATTTGGAAGAGCAGCCCCATTATCTGATACTGGAAACCTTAACCCAAAGTGAGGCTTTCAAATAAGGCTTCCTTCACTTTAGTTTCATTTGGAGACTGTATTTTTAGAAAAATGGTTTTCGAGAGTCTTCCCCTTGGCAAATGTAGATTGCATGAGCCCAATGCTAAAACCTACTGGATTGTGAAAAYATCACCCAGTTATTAAATATGAGTTAGGACTTGCCACACAAGGAAACTTATTGATATAATTGCACTGGGATAATTATGCTCAGACGATTTCCTGTGTCGACAAGCCCTTCCATGCAACTCGTTTGGCCCCTTCTTATTTAGTAACTCATTAGGCCTCTGACTGCACATTAAAATTGCATAATTCTTTGCTAAAAAATCTCCAATGTGCAAGTTTAATGCTGACTGGCAGCACTTCCAGTGTGCTGAGCAGRCCAGCAGTTAAGCTTTAAAAAATGATGAAGGACAAAAGAAATGAATGCTCCAAGTCTGGGAAATGGTTATGGAGCACAAGGTTCTGAAAAATTTTCATTACATAATTGTGTGGATTTTGGAGTAGAAGTTCGTCAAAGTGTGTGGCTCATTCACACCTTTTATAGACTAGGAGTGTCTTGGCCTGCTCACTCCCTGAGTCATTCTTATCTCTGATTTTGATCCTCAGTAATGTGCTGGAGTAAGAGCAGCCAGCCTTGTGTTTGCAATAGTTGTCAATTTGCAAAAATTATTCTTACTAACATGGCATTTCTGTGATTGCCCAGGTTTCCTCTTCTGCTACCTTTACCCCTCCCCCACCTTTTGACAGAGTAATTTTGCTTGATAGTTAATTTTATTTCATAAAACTGCCACAAGACTGTTATTTTCTTGATATCTGTCTTTTCTAGATTTTTGGGGGGAGAGAAATTGCTTCTTTTAAGATTGATAGCCATGAACATTTAGTTTATGTAAATGGGATTAATTATAATAGGAAGTCTGGTTTCTTTCCTGATAAAACTAAGCCTAAAGACAGCATAGGGGCACTTCATTATTCYACACCCAGCTCACCTTAATTCACACCTTGAAAATGGGGCTCTTGATGGTCTCAATCATCATATCAAGGCTGAAATGTTCTCATTATTCATTTTATCATCTAGCAAATGAGTGAGGAGCTTACAATACTTATCACATGGATGCTCCAGTTTATTAGACTTTCATCTTTTTTCTAATTCCTTCTTTCCTTGACAACACTTTAAAAGTAAAATTCAGGAATGCGTGTAGATTTTTCAGTSCTTTGAAATACTGCCTCCAGAAGCACCGTCTGTGTTCATGAAGGAGTCTCTGCATGAATTTTGGCAGATTTCCTTGGCTAGGGCATCACTTGCATCTCAGATGTCCAGTGATATCYTTAGTTACACCTCACCAGGCTGCAAAAGCTTCCTAGTAGGAGCCTTGGCACTAAGGAAAATATTCCTGTAGTTATACAGCTTCTGTTGCATTTAAAAGTGAGTGAATAATGGGAATTCTGCAGGAGAATTCTCTCTTGAACACAGAGATGGGGCAGCTSAATCACTTTGAATGTAGCAATTGTGCCTCATGATCAAGGCTGAAGGCTTCTGTCATGTTTTGATAGAAGGTCAAGCCTTACTTCTCTGTTCTGTCAGCACCAAATTCAGTATTTTGTGATTCTACACAGCTGGTTGCTGTAATACGTTCTACACAAGATAGTTTGATTTTTGCATTCTTAATTTGAGGCAGGAGTCCAAAAAGTCAATTCAGCTTAGTGGTTGCAATATTTAGTTTTTCCCCCTGAAGTTCAATTCCCATCCCTCAGTGCTGTAGTTGACACATCCATGTCTGTTTTAGGCGGCAGAAATGTAGGTTGAGTGCTTATCGGGTCACTGCTGCTGTTTAATAAACAGTACTTATCTCCTTGAAGCAACACCCTGCCCTAAATAAGTTTGCCTTGGGAGTTGAGCCAGAAATAGCTTCGCTTTCCCCCTCCGCCCCCCCTTTCTTTAATTGGATTGTGAACCCCAAATAATTGAAAAAACTGTTTAAAATGAAAATAYGGGGTGGCAGTGGTACTGCTCTCTGGACAGCTTGGTGGTTTTTTTTATCTCCGTGAGTCATGCAGGTTATAAAACTGTGTTCACATCTTACCCCACAGGAGTCTGTGCTTCTCTCAGCATTTCATCTTACTCTCAAAACTGAGGCTGAACTCTCACTTTTATTCACTGTTTGTCACTAAACTGCAGTGGAGGAATGTAGTGGTAGCGTTGAGCAACATGTATTTGTGTTGATCCCTTGAACACTTACAGATATGGCTTTGCTACACCCCTGTGAAGCACTAAACAATCTCATTTTAAAACAGAGGGAGGAGGATGTATTGCTTAATTTCAAAATTACCTAATTTGGCAGCATCAATATCTTGTGGTGATGTGTGTCCCATTCCATGAGGCTTGTCTTTGTGCTTCTAATTTTTAATTTTTTTGGTATTTCTTAAARTAGTCTTGACATACCATAAATGGCATAGCAATGGAAGGGCAGTGGAATTAGGAAGTGGCAGTAGATACAGAAATGTGAGAAGACATAACATTCAGCAGCGAAAAGAAGGGAAATCAATAGATTGATAACAGTTGGCCAGATAATAGAGCTAAGGCAATGTGGAATGTAGTACGTGGATAACAAAAATAGAAATGCTAAAATACAGGTGCCTAGGCAGAAAATTAAAGGATTTTTAAATGGGTGATATTATGAGCATCATGGAAATACACACAAGAAAAAAATCACAGAATTAAGTTAATGACTAGGATAATTTTYAAATGGAAGCATTCTGTTACGGAAAGATGGAAATAAAAATGTGTACAGTGGTGATCTGTAAAGGATTTAGCAACAGAATGACTGTAAACATACGTGGGAGACAGATATTTTAATATTTTTTTTGGTGGGGGGAAATGATGGCAGATGAGTTCTGGAGGAGTAGAGGTGGCTGCTTTGTGCACATCCTGATCAGATTTGGAGGTGGATCACAGAAATCTTTGGCTTATTGCAAGTACAAATATTTGTGGGAGTATTTTTTTTCTCTTACTTTCCAGCTATAGTGATAATGCTATAAATAACTTTGTTAGGTGTTCTAGCCACAATAGAGGATTCTTTCCACTTAATGACACAAGCACTGTGAATTTGTCACATCGGGGATGTGTGATTGCAGGGCCACCTGAGGGAGTTAATCACAGTCAAAAACATGGAGTGAGCAGAGTGCCTGGAAGTGTTGGGAAAAGRTGAAAATTCAAGAAGTCAAGATCTGTAGGAATTTATAAAAAAAAATGCAGAGCAGAATTGTTGAGCTGGGTGTTTTATCTTGCCTTCAGGGATGGAGGTGGATAAGCTCAGATGCGAAGCAAGACTGGGTTACAGATAAGAGCTAAGGTGATATTTTGCTCCATTTTTCAGGRCAGCTGTTGACACTGCAAAGGCATTGTGGATGAATAATACTCAAATGAAAATGGAAATTGCTGTATTGCTGTTGAAGGCAAAACTGAAGTACTGAAACATGAAGTTGTAGGTCATGGAAATGCAGATCTTCAGTTAGAAGTGTCTTTAATATGTTGATTGAGTTTGTGTTGGAGAATCACAGGCTTAAATGCAATGTTTATAAAARGAAGGGGATGAAAAAGGAAACTGGATTTYGGTAGCATGAATTAAAAAGGGTGGATGCCTCAGAATATGTTTGGGAGACAAGCTGTGAAACGAGATTTTCAAAAAAGAATAGCTTAAAACCCCCTATCATTTTCCCAGTGTCAAATCTGATTAAATATTTGGTGCATGCTGAAAGTTAGTAGGATGGCCTTTACAAGGCAGTGGTACAGCAGGCAAAAGCAGTTTAGGGCTCATTAATCTGCCTTTTCCAGTGGAGAGATGAAAGCACTCATGTGGTTATCTCTTACTCTTCTCCAGGAAAGGTAAGCTCAAAATGCACAGGCTTAAAAAATGACAGGAAGGATGAGAATGATGAAGCCTGATTTATGGGAAGGAACTAACAGAAGGAGTATAGCCTAGAATTCAGTATTAAATGGGAGTTTGGTTTAAATCTGAAAGTACAGTCAGGAGTACTCAGCCTGAAGGCGAGCGAGTATAACCTGCCAAGGATTAAATAAAAATGGAAGGATGTTTTCAGAACATCAGAGCATCACAGTTCTGGAACAGCTTTCCAGTAGAGAAAAGGAGGGTGGAAAAGTGATGACTGATCTGTTAATGAAGAATTGGTTCTGATGCTAGCAGAGAACTGAATTTGATAATCCCGGGAAACCACACCTGGATTCTTACATAAGTAAYAAGAAACCTCCTGGGTTATTTCACATGTGAAGACTTTCCTGCAAGTTGTTGTTGCTCCAGAGCACAGAACACCTGAGCACTGAGGCTGTACAAGTTCTGAATACTYGAGTTGGTACCTCACTCTTTTCTCCTTGGATTTTTAATGGACTTTGCTGGATTGAAACAACAGCAAGAAGCCATTGCGCTTCTGCTTCACATTGTCTGAGCAACAGCTCATGTTTGAACTCAAGAATTGARCACAGCAGCAGTAGAATATTTGCTCTGGTTGTTTTCTATGTAAAGGGAGCAGTAAGATACAGTTTATTTCTAATACAGGATTTTGCAGAGAGCTGCAGCGTGGAGGAAAGTGGTGAAAAAAACTCCATTTTATACGTGTTTGTTCAAATCAATGTGGTCAGGTCTGTTTTGAAATGAAGGTTCTTCCCTGGAAAGGGGAAAAACTTGGTTCTCACTTTCCCTCTTGGCCTGTGAAATTCCCACCCAGCTGACTTGTGGTATAGGAAAATGCATCTGATTTTAAGATTTTGTTCAGTAACAAAATCTTCAGGGCTAGGAGCGTGAGAAAGAAAAAATGATTCATGAGCTCCTGAAAACAAGATTTGGTTGGGTTTTTTTTCTTTTTTTTAGGTTGTTTAAAAAGAGTCATGGTTTAAACGTACTGGGCTTTACTGGTCAAATAAYTTGTAAATTTGTTGAAATATCAGTTTGATATGGTTAAGTTGTGCTTTCTCTATTTTTCAGTGCTCACACCTCCTCCACCATTGCCACCACCAATACAGGGATATGCCTTTAAACCTCCTCCTCGACCAGATTTTGGCACTTCTGGGAGAACAATCAAACTGCAGGCCAACTTCTTTGAAATGGACATTCCTAAAATAGATATCTACCATTATGAATTGGATATAAAGCCAGAAAAATGTCCTAGAAGAGTTAACAGGTAAAACTGTCCTTTGCCTTTCCTCAGTTTATTTGTAATCTTGTTTTTCTTTGAAAAAGCTCGAGTCAGGTGTCCTCACTGTCTGGGAAGATGTGTCTGGCTTTAATCACTGATTGTRCTGATYGCTTCCAAGTTTACATATCCATCAAYWRCATATSCATTWYCTTTWCCTTTTTCTTCACRTCTTTACTTAGATTTAATTTRTCAATATCTTAGGATGCTGCTGATTGAAACCACTGGTGACAGATGGATAAACTTTATTAGCTCTAGTGAAGCTGGGTCAGTAAAAGCCAACTTTATAAATATGGTTAAATATTGGAGTGTAATTGGCTGAAGAGTCCTTCAGCAGGGAGCTGGTGTTACCAGCTTGTTTTTTCACCTTTCCCTATTCACAAGGAGAGGCTAAACCCATTTGTTTGTGGGAGAGAATGTGGAGAGACCGAAGCAGGTAAGAAATGATCCTTCATCAGTAGATCCTGTATAGGGGAAAACTGCTCCTGAAACAGATAGCAGGGTGAAAACATGGATCAGTTGGCCAGGGAAACAAGCAGCCAGGTCTTGCATTTGGCATCTGTGCTCTSTTAGTCAGAGCATGCAACT
Source organism: Malurus melanocephalus (assembly GCF_030028575.1). Lineage (NCBI taxonomy): Eukaryota > Metazoa > Chordata > Aves > Passeriformes > Maluridae > Malurus > Malurus melanocephalus. Next base: position 425,798 of record NW_026623336.1, read on the forward strand.
TCATTGACTTGAAAAAGAGCAGCGTTGCCAGAAGTGAAACTTGAGAACGAGACTTGGCATCAACTGAAAACCACAAGTGTCATCATCACAACTACACCTTGACTGTAGAGGATTGRAATGGCCTGTTTATATATTCAAGAGCAAAGCCTTTCCTTGTTGAAAAAGGTCACACGGGTGGAATATGCAGTCATGAAAATGAACAAAATGTGGAGTCAAAAAAGCCACCTGAAAGCCACGGTTTCCCTAATGTGAATTAGTAAACCTGAGGGCATTCTCCATTSTTACACTGAGCAGTTGGTAATGATAGTGTTTTCACAAAGCAGCATCACTGTGCTTTGCTGCTCTGTTTTCTTTCCTGTGGTTATCTATTATAAGTTTAATTTTTCAGCTAGTCGAGAACTGAGGTTAATTTTAAAAGCAAACACCGTTGTTAAGTGTATTAAGCTGAATTCTCTTCTTGCCCAAGGGCAACTGGTGCTTTCACTGAGATACTCTTAATGCATTGGAGCACTGAAAAGCACTTGGAGCAGTCACTTTTTTCATAGTGGGAGCTGTGAGAGCTTTGCTTTCCATAASTGATACCCTGCCATCACTCCAGCCCTGCCAGCTGCTGTTGGCTGATCCAGATTGCCTCTGTAGCTCTTCTGGGAGCCAAGTGCTGCACAGCTCGTRTGTGTTTTCTGTGTGATCACCTCCCTTCAGTCCAGTGCATGGCTGCTTGCCAGTGGCAAAGGGCATAATTATTAAAGCAGTTTTTCTCACTGGAAAGGGAGATTCTATTCAGCAGCAAGTTCRTTCTCTAATGCCAGCTAATGACCTGCTCTGCTTTGTCAGGTTAGTCACTCCTCTTTTGTGGCAGCAGGAGCAGGTACAGATCCACACRGATTAAATGCATTTTGCAGTAAGCAGAGATGCCATAGATGCCTTCAGCAGTGGTGTGGTGGATGTTTCTCAGTGCAGTGTTGTGAGAGTACAAATTGGGTTCACTTACTGAAGTGAGTTTTATTTCTTTTGAGTGCTTACTGCTGAGTTCTGTAGATGGACCTGCACTCACCTGCACCTGGGCTTTTATGAGCTGTGACCTTTTGGCCCTAGGTCTATACATTTATTTCTTTGTGCTAATATATATTTATATAAAACCATGGACGATGCACATGTAATCCAATTCTGAATGATGTTTTTTTACAGCTGACTTGCATGTTCCTAGTATTTGGGACCTATTATATGGTTATATAATTCACATGTATATAGTAAGTAGTTTTTATCATTACTTCATATGTTGTAGCTTTTAGAAAGGAGAGAGGGAGATTTTAWTTTTTGCTCTACTCCCTCATCTGTGCCAACTTTGTTCTTCAATTTTACTTCAGCTTGTACTGTGGCCCTGCAGACCCACTGCAGGATGTGTCCAGTGTATGTGCARGTTCCACACTGAGAYATGAGCTGGAGCAGAACTGGAAAACACAGAACTGGAAAACACAGCTGGGACAATGTGCTCCTGAATTAATACAGTCTGGCTACAATCCTGTACATGTGGTAGAAAGGCCAGATCTGTTTGGGTAGTTGGATGGGCACAGTGGGCAGTGTGAGTCTGGTTCTTCACTGTGGGTGTTCTCAGTTGAATTTTTGAGGACTTGTGCAAGGTGAACTCTGCCTGCAGTTGCCAGCCTAGAGTTCATGGTGTGCTTATATGAGCTTGGTAGAACAACAGTCCCAAAGGGGTGAAGTCAGTGAAGTGGTAAATAACTCTTCTTTTAACTTCATATGGAGAAAATAACTTATATTCCATGAAAATATCTCCACCCACAGCTGAGAAGCACCATTGCTAAATGTGGATRTGGTTTGAAGCTTGAAAACATTAATTAAGTGGAAGTGTTCATTTTTTGTATAAAGCAGTTTACAATYGGAAGAACTTGCTCAGAAAGAGAGTGGGGTTTCCATGCTCAATCTTAAACTSAAGGTTGAAAAGTACCTTCTTCCTCCCACCCTCCCAATTATGTACTTGYACAGTCAGACACTCAGATCTGAGGCAGGTATTAATGGGTCAGGTTTGATTCATGCTTTGCAGGAGATTAATTTCTTTTAGTGGTCACATTTTGAGATAAGCCCTTGAACACAGTGAAGAAATTGCCAATTAAAACAGTTTTAATTCTCTTCTTGAATGAGTTCAGTTCCAACTCAGATTTTGCAGTGCTGTAATACCTGAGTGCTGTGTTAATTGCCTTGCCAAGGCAGGGTGCATGAAACAGTCACCTCCAGCATCTCTGAGCTGGAAGTTGTCAGCAGAAGTGAAGGAACAATGGTTTCCTTTCTGTGTCACTTTAGCCTCTTAATGCTCTTCTGCCCCAGGCTGTGTGTTAAGATTGCAGRCTGCTGATGGATTTGGAGTATTACAGGTAGCCTGAAAGATGTCTCTCTGGGATATTGGGACCAAAAGATCTTTGGCATCAAAGGATGTTATTATTCCAACTGACCTCTCACTGACTGCTGAAATGCTTTACATGACCAGCGTGTAAACACGGTGGTTTAACAAGAGCAATGTGTGTGGTTTACCTGTTCACAGAAACACACAACCTAATTCCAGCCACACTTAAATCAATGTGTACTTCTAATATCCACAGGTCCCACTGAATACACATAAACAGTTTTGTTGTGTCTGTGAAGAAACTGCATTACAAAGTTACTTTTCCCAGTGAGCTGCAAAAAGTTTCGCTGTCATTGTTGGCATAGGCTGTTTTCCTTACACTGGGGCTCTAAGCTGGGATAATGATATTTTTGAAAGCTGCTCAGGCTGCTGAGCTTTTGGTCCAAGGTCCTCTGCAGGAAGGGCTGTAGGACAGGGGAGCTGAAGCCCCAGCAGCTGCCATGCACCTCTTGTTTGAGCTTGAGAGAGCATGAGCTTTCACTTCACCAGTTCCAGTACAGGTCACAGAAAAGAGGAAGGAAAGTTTRCATCTGAAAAACTAAAAATAGCAGTTTTAAGAAAACAGTAGTCTGTGAAAAAGTTGCTTTCAATTCAGATYAATCAAACAAMTCTTGCCTTTARTGGACAGAAGTGGACAATCCTTTCAGTTACCTAATGTCTCTATGGGTAAATATTAATGTTAGTGTTTGCTGCTTAACATTCAAAGTGAAAAGTTGGATTAATTTAATCTTTTTGCATTTTCAGAGAAATAGTGGAGCATATGGTTCAGCACTTTAAAACCCAGATTTTTGGGGATCGCAAACCAGTGTTTGATGGAAGAAAAAACCTTTACACAGCTATGCCGCTTCCCATTGGGAGAGATAAAGTAAGTTTTAAATAGAAAAATTTCTAGAGATTTTAATGTTCTATTTGCAGAGTATTTCTAATAACTAGTAGAAACTGATTTTCTATTTCTGGAATAGGTCTTTGTTGCCACCTCTGCTCAGGGTGTGCTTTGGCAGGACACAAGTGTGAGCTTGTTACCATCCCAGTGATCACTCCCTGTTCTATATCCCTTCATTCCTCACTCTCTTTCTCCTCACTGTCATGGTTTATACTGCCCTGGGGAGCTGGATCAGCTGCCCCAGACAGCAGATGAGCTCCAGACTGACACTAGGGAAAAGTGAGAGCACAGTTGAATTTGGGTGAGAGGAGGGAAAATACTGCTCCGGGCAGCAACAAGTGCTTGTGTCACCTCACTAATCTCATCAGGRCCCACTCTAAGCTTCTTGTCACTATCAGGAGCTGGAAGAAGCTCCTCCATCTCTCTTGTTGCCTCTGTTGGAACCTCTCTTCCCTAATCCTTTATGACTGAGAGCCAAATTCATTTGCAGTGCACAGGTTAAGACCTGCARTGTTTGCCCTGGGGCACTTGGAGAGGACTCTGTTGTGTTTGCCAGMTCTGAGTGGGGCGGTGACCTCTGTGGGCTCTGGTTGTGGCTGCTCCTGTGCCCATTGACTGCTGAAGTGGAAGGGACTCTGTTRGAACATGCTAACACAACAAGCCCTRTAAAATAATTTAGCCTRTGCATCTGTGRTCCAATACCAGAYTGAATTTTCTGTGCTTTTTTTTCATTTAGATGAGTCCCTGAGGGAGGGCACAGTCATTCTTGCTGGCACTGCAGTAGTTCCTTCTGCTGGGGGTGCAGGGGGAGGCTGCACTGTTACAAGCCAGGACTGCCATAGGTCACAAACAGAGTAGATAAAAACAAAATGTAAGGGAGAAAGAGAAATACAGAGAAATGTGGAAACTGGGAACCACTCAGGCCCTCTGAAGTTCAGCAGCTATAGAATAGTTGAGACTATCCTCTGCTGTCTCATATTGTGTGCCTGTGCTGTGCTTGACAAAGTTAATAGTTCTCTCTGAATTGAGCTCTTAATCTCACCTATGTAATTTTTATTCTCCCCCCCACCCCCATCTCTTTAAGTGGATGCCATGCAGTAAAGGTCAGTCTCTACTCCAGTGTTAATTATTTTTCATTAACTGATAAGGTAACATCTGTGAAAACTGTAAACCAATCATTAAAAGTCTTAGAGATTTTCTCCCCCCTTTCACATACAATATTCCAGTTTCTACAGCTTTGGAACACAAGACTGCGAAGTATTTGCCAAAAGTGGAAGGATACTTGATGAGAGTCTCTTAGGGGTTTAARCAACTCTGGATACACACAGAGTTGCCTTGTAATACTTTACAAGCTATGGAAGAATAATAATATATGTTATGACATTTATGAAGTTCTGCATTTAATAAGTAAAGGTAAATAAAAAATGATTTATCTATAGAGGATAAACAGGGATCAGATTAATCCTCAGATCTAATGAGACTTTGAGATGCAAGTTGACCCTACTTGCTCTGACAAGATAACCATTTTGGGTGGGACAGAATTAACAAAAATCTTCATAGTCAGCCTTTTCCCAGGTTTGGGTTACAATGCTCATTTGCACAGGCACAAAGGAATTGAGGCATCAAGAGCATTTCCTGCTGGCACACTGTCCCTAGACTTCAGTTTTACCATGTGTAATTTAGTGTATATGTGGGCTTTAAAATCCAAAGCATCAGGAATGGAGTCCTGTTTGTCCTTCCAGGCACAAAAGGAACATTTCATCCAGGAGCTCATCTCATCCATTCCCAGTCTTGCCAGAGTGATGCTCATTTGGAATGGGTGGTCTGAGCAGAGTGTTTGTAGTGGAGTTTTGCACGAGGCAGTTTCAGGTGGTTTCATCTCTGGTTCATATTTAGGCCGATTTTCAAGAAACTTTTATTTTTTCTGTGTTTCTCATGGGCATAGGAATTTTGCAGTTGTTCTGCTCTACATATATTAGTGTTACTCTGGAGGAAAGAGCTAATAGAGATAARTCTTGAGCTGTTTTAAATAAGACGTGGGGAAATTTAGCTTAATGAAGGAAATTTTTACATGGTGCTAAATTGGTTTAAGCATGATTTAAACCAGTATAAATCTTGTAGGTATTAGGACTTTCCCCCAACATAATTAGATTAGGTTTCTTTGGTGGGTTTTTTTTTTGACTGTTCTGTGCATAATAAATGTAGTAAGTTTACTGCACATCTGATTACATTTAGGATCATATTGGAAAGATTCCTGAACATACCATGATTAATCTAAGTGGAAGATCTTAATTGACTTGCAGTATTCATTGGTGGTGAAAGAACTGATGCTAAACAGAGGGCTGATACCAAATTGCCAAGGTTTTTTCCCCTCCTGTTACTCTTTTAAGTTAATTAATGCATTCTGTCYTCGTCTCTTGTTGGTAGTCGTTGTTCTGGGCTTGTATTTTTGTCCTTGCTGACATCTCTGCTKCTTTTATAGTTTTCCTTCTGTATAAATAATTTTCTGCTTTGCCTTCATCGTTATCAAAGTTGTTTGCGATTCTTCCTTACCATACCTTATTTTCACTCTTTAATTTCTTCATTTTTTTTTAAACCTTTCAGAACAAATATGGAATGTTTAAATATTAACACGGTATTTTCTTAGTTTTTACTTGTACACATTGAGAAGAAGTGTTTAGGACACTGTCAAGGTRGGAAGATATTAATAATCTCCTCTTTCCTTGTAGGTTTTGCACAGCAAACCCATGTCACTTCTGACAGCAGCTTTGTATTCAATTCTTGCATTGCTGGTGTATTTCTTTAAAATGTCTTTCTAGAATTAAAAGCTGGAATTTAATTTTATCTGAACTTGGAAGTTTTCTCACCTAGCAAGATTCAAGAGCAAMTGACATATCTTAACCTCCATCTTAATTAGTCTTTAATTAGAAAAACAGTAACTAGAAATGAACAGAACAGCAGTTTGATACAGAAATCCTGCTGTTCCCTTTTCCAGAAGGAAAGTGCTAATCCTGCCTGTGGCCAYAAACTTGCTCCTCTGACTTTGTCTGAAGTACTGCTAAAGACTCTGCACATGACAGAAGCAGAGCTCTTTCCTACATCCATAGTTTATTTTTAATCTGTTTTCCTCTGAATCCCTGAGAAGGAAAAGCTCTTGGATTAGTAGAGAAAAAGTACATTGTATCATGCTCAAAGCATGATAAAATAATCATGTGATGTTGCATATATTTTATGGAAAGAAAGGAATACTAAGAATTCCTCAGAAACACATGGTCAGGTTTAATCTTCATTATTTTAAAATRGTGATAATGCTGATTTGTGGGAGTYRTTCAGACCACATCAGCTTCAAGACCTGTTCCTTTTAAGAATGGCTTTGGAATTTTTCTACAGGCTTAATGATTTTTTACATCCTGGCAGTAAAATCCCTTTCATTTAGCTCCCTTAGCTGCAAATTTATGTCAACTCTGTCGCAGGGTAGTAATGGGTCTACCAGGTAGCATCCTGACATTGTAAACCTTTTTTTTTAATTTGGGAATAGATGATATAACCATGTGCAATATACCAATAAAATTTTGCTTTAGGGTTTATCCTAAATAGTAAAGGACATAGTAAAATTCCTATCTAAAACTACTTTGTCTTAATTTTTTCATATTTCGCTTACTTTGTCAAACATGAATGTGTTTATTGTTCCTCCAAAGTACAGAGTGGGATAAATAAAATATTACTGAAAGAGGAAAAATTGTAATTAGCAATGCCTAAAAGTATATTTGGACTTTGGGTGTGGAATAAGGACACTTTAAAAAATAGTTTTATTAATTTTTTTTTTTAAATAAACTCTTTCAGTAGTGTGTAAAGCAAGTAAGATATTTAAGAAAAAAGACTCCAGGMAAGTTGTATTTAAACCTTACTTATTTGAGCAGTAACTCTTGATTTAACTCATTTGGAGTAAAGTTAGACCCATCATCAAAATTCTTTTGGGCCAAATTCAGCAGTCACAGCTCTGTTAAACTTAACTGCAGTTGGGCACCTGGAATAGAAATTCTTCAGTCCTGGGTCTTTTATTTCCACCAGGGACAAGGGTACTGCAGCACAGAGTCATCCACATTTTCCTTTCCATCATGATGCATGAGTTCTGTAAATTGGTTCCAGGAGAAGAGAAAAAGTAAAATTAAGTCCTTTTTTTTTTAGATTAAGGGTACCAAAGTGRTTAATAATCAGATTAGTTGTATATTAACAATATTGGAAATAATCATAGAATGGTTGGGGCAGSAAGGGACCTTAAAGGTCATCCTGTTCCAATCCCCTGCCGTGGGCAGGAACACCTTCCACTAGWCCAGRTTGCTCAAGYAGSAATGATGAACCCTAAAGGAAAGTGCAGGTCAGGTGCAACAGACATCTTCCATCTGCTGTAAATGAGATGTTAATTGAGGACTTTTTGATGGTGTGGTGGAAAAAACCTGTGACTGAAGACCTGTCCCTTTSTTTGCACAGCTTTCAGCAGAATTGGCCTTCACAGCAGTGACCCTGTGATAAAACTCCAGTTCCCACTGCTCTCCCACAGCTGTGTGCTCTGTTTGGGTCTCCCTGGGGAATGATGTTTGTGCTAGAGGAGAGATGCAGMTGTAATATTAATTTTGTGTGCCTACTCTGGATGGTCTGCTCCTTTTGGGGGCACATGGGAAGGCTTCTTATTTGTGTTTTGTATTTCCTWCCTATTTTTGGACCAAAGAAGTGAATTACTGCGAGAAACCAGATGCTGGCAGATAATAGTTTTCTGTTAGCCACCTATTATTAGTGCTAATTACAGTTTGCCTGTTAAGTGGATGACGTTTATATTTAAATTACAAGCTCCCTAGCAGGGAAAAATACAACGTTTTTGTTTGTATCCAGCACAAAGGATACTCTTATCTTGGTATTTCTTGTCACTCCCAGACCTCCTGATCATTTCAGACAAATCTTAATTTTAGTCGGCTTAAAAACTTTGGTACTCAGACTTTCTTTGTTTTAAGAAAGAGGAGAAATCAGCATTACAAATAATTCCATGTAATTGGCTRAAGTAATTTACCTCAAAAGTAGTTTGCCGCCTTTTCTTGGACAAAAAATTCAAAGTAGGGCATAACAGGGCAAATAAGTGCCCGTGTTTCCTGCCTGATACCACATCACTGGTACTTGGGGGTTGTCATTTATTCTTCCTTGGGTGTTTAAGAATAAGAAGGTTTTGTYGTTTTTTTGTTTTGTTTGTGGRGTTGGTGTTTGTTTTTTCTTTCCTCTTTTAAAACTCTCCTCTTCTCTTGTTTGAGCTATGTCTGCAGCAATAGTATGTAAAGCACTCCCATGCTCTTGAGAGCAAATACCAGAAATTCATGAATCTTGGCAGGTGGTGACAGCCCATGTTTTATTTTAGGCATGCAGGAGCTGACACGAGCAGTGATGCATTGGGACGTGTCAGGGATCTGAAATCAGGTTATCGGATCTTCGCCCAGACCTCCCGCTCGATACAAGCACCTCCAAAATGCAGTGTTGCCTCACACAGGGAGATAGATGCCAGCTGGGAGGCACTCCAGGCTTCTGAAATATCCCTTTGGGAAGATGGAGCTGTAAAAAGAGGCCGTGCCTAACGTGCTGTTGCTTCATCATTGCATTTTGTCTCCTCCCCCACTTCATACCTCTGTTTGGAGGAATCCATCGTCCCTTCCGAGCCCTTTCCATTTTCCCATTTTTCAATGGAAAGAATCATCTTGGTTTGTTGTTTGGCATTGTTGCAGGTGGAGCTGGAGGTCACGCTGCCAGGAGAAGGAAAGGACAGAATATTCAAGGTGGCTATCAAGTGGATGTCGTGTGTGAGCTTGCAGGCGTTACACGATGCTCTTTCTGGCCGTTTGCCGAGTGTCCCGTTTGAGACCATCCAGGCTCTGGATGTGGTGATGAGGCATTTGCCTTCCATGAGGTGAGGGGAACACTTTGAAGTGCTTTAAGTGTCATCTGAATGCTTTGGAAGCTCTTTGGGTAGGATGTGCTCCCACAGCACTTGTGGCTGTGTGGCAGTGGCAGGCTCAGCTCTGATGYTTTCCTGCTCATCCCAGTGAAATTCGGAGCCTCCAGCCTGGACATGAGACCCTTCACCCTGAGGTTTTCAGACTTGCTCCAGGTTTGTGTTCTCTCAGGTCAGGGGGCCCTGCCATCTCCCTCTTCCCTCTGTAGCCTTGGAGAAGGAAGCTCTCACTGAGTGGSAACCACTTGGAGGTTGGTAGATGARGAAGGATGGTTTTAAGACAGCTTTTTACCCTGTTCTGTGTGTCCTTGGACAGATGTATATTGCCAATTTTGTCCACATCTTACAGTGCTAGGGGGCCATTAATGTTACCTCGTGTGGGTATTTTGACTGAAAAGGAAAACTTAAAAATTATTTGTTTTGTTTTCTAAGGGGAATCTACTRCATTTTCAGTCACRCCCAAGAGATACTGGGCTTAATTCWGCTGCCATGAAACAACTCACTTAAGACCTCTGTGCAAATTACATTAAATTAGAAAGAACAAAATATAGTAGGGCTGAACTTTCCCATTTCAAACAGCTAAAGAGGTAATATGAGCTAAATTTATGTAAATGACTTTAAATAGCYTTATAGTATGTTGACTTTATCCTCAAATTAAGGATAAAAAAAAAAAAGATAAAATTACTTTAATCTGGTTTAACAGCCCAGACTGTCAGATGTCTTTGTTCAGAGGAACGTGTTGGCTCTGAATAAGATTAGTTTGCTATTAGGTGTGCTGTACTTAAATTACCAAGGTGTGAGATGGATCAGAAATATTTGTTAGATCACTTGTTTACCCACATATAATGCCTRTAATTCAGAGTGTGGGGAGAGATAATGACATTGGTGTTTTAATAGCAGAGCTGTTTAATTGTTAAGGAAGCACAGCTGAAATTTCAATAGAATGCAAATAAAAGGTTATTAATGTTTTTTGTTGGAATTAGTGGATGTATTAAGGAGTATACTGAAAATAAATTACAACGTGTGTAGTAGCCCATTTCTTACTGTAACAAGCTGGATTTTGAGAGGTGTTACCTGAGCCCTGCCAGGAGTCTCAGATTATTGGTAATTTGAAACATTGACATTTCTGTGCTTTTGTGGAAAGSAATTTGCATTAGTTGTGGCTTTATTGCAGTTTTTGCTATAGTTTTCTAATGTGAGTTTATTTGCTTTCTTGCAGGTATACTCCTGTGGGGAGATCTTTCTTTACAGCATCAGAAGGGTGCTCAAATCCTTTGGGTGGTGGCAGAGAGGTTTGGTTTGGCTTCCATCAGTCAGTCAGACCTTCATTATGGAAAATGATGTTAAATATTGATGGTAGGTACTGGAAAATATTTTCTTACTTCTTGTTTCTCATTAATGGAAGGACAAAAGTTTCATTCCACTGTTGGATTTTGTAAGAATTTCCTCACGCACCATTAATGTTTTTATCTGCAGTGTCTGCAACTGCATTTTACAAAGCACAGCCAGTCATTGAGTTTGTCTGTGAAGTTCTGGACTTTAAAAGTATTGAAGAACAACAAAAACCTCTGACGGATTCCCAAAGGGTAAAGTTTACCAAAGAAATAAAAGGTAATAAATTAATGCTCTAAAGCTGCTTTATTCAAGCTGATATGTTACTGCTGCATGTTTTGAATATTTTCTACAGAAGTTGCCTTATTGGGAGACAAATATTTAATATTTTTTACTTTTGAAACCAATCCATAGTGCCAATCCCACTTCCAAGACAAARATATTTTATTAGTTCCTAATTTGATGATTTCTAAATGTTTTCAAAGACTGTGATTTCATGTTTTTTTAATTACCCAATCCTATTWTTTTCCAATTACTGGTGTCAGGATTTTCATATTTCAGATTTTACTAATAATCTAGCAATGTGTTTTTTTGCGTACTTTGGCAGACTGTAAATTACAGTTATTCTGGTGTGTAGTGCCTGAATAAAAATGAACAGGGGGAAGAAATCTTGYTGGTTTTGTTCACTGAAGGCTTCTTCTGCAAAATGGAGATTCCTTCCTGATACCCTTTGTAGAAAGCAAGCAAGTTATAAAAGCAAAACAAACTCCATAAGTCCATCCTGTATCTTCCTCTCATGTTTCCAAAAAAATGTCAACAAAATTATCTTTGCCCAATTAGAAGTTAGCAAGGAGAATAAAAATAATTCCTGAGTTTGCATTGGTTGGAAATGTTTTGAACAAATAATCAGGCACGGGATTGCTTCACTGTGGCCTCATTCCCATGAGCTCCTAGAGAGGCTGTTTGGGGATTCCACTCCACCCACACCCCCAATTCATTAGCTCAGGCTCGTTTGCAGGAATTGGAGGTCTTACAGACACCATGTGTTTAGACAGAAAGTATAAACAAGGGGTTTTGTTTCAAGGAGCTTGTGTGCCCTTTTTGTCCTTTCCCCATCCARGGTTTCCTAAGAGGTACAGRRCTGGAATTTGCAGAATGTGCTCTGYGTCAGCTGTGAGCTCTGGGGGCTTTGGGATTTCAGCTTTTCTCTGAAATTCTGTGCTGAACTTTGGCTGAAGCTCAGGAGTTTTGAATTTTAAGACTAAATTGCTTTTGGAGTTGTGTCTGGGTTACCCTTTGGGGCTCGATAATGATTGGCTTTACTGCAGTGTTTAAGTTGGGKTTGACACCTTGATTTTGGAGAAATAATGATTTGTGCTTTCCAATTTTTAGGTCTGAAGGTGGAGATAACACACTGTGGACAAATGAAAAGGAAGTACAGAGTGTGCAATGTCACCAGACGACCAGCAAGCCACCAAACGTAAAATATTTTCCTGCTTTTTAAACATATGTTTGATCTCAGGCTGGACAAGTACCTTGCCTTTCTTAATGACCTGGGAAAATTTGTCTTGAAAAATGATGCTTTCTTTGATTAAAACCTTTAAATATACCTCAGAGTATTTTCCCAATTTTGCTCTTCTTGTTGTTCTCATTTTATACTATAATGAGTATTGTGGCATTTGAACCAATTGCTTTGGTTTAGATCTGGGAGGGTTTTTTGGTTGTTTGTTGGTTTTTTTTTTAATTTATGCAATTATTTTAAAATTGGAAGAACAGGATGTGCTATTTGTAGTCTAATGTTCCTCACAACTGTTTAGTAGAACAGTAGTGCCRATTGGGATCAGCTTCCCAATCTTGTTTATTGGCAATCTATTTTCCCTCTGGAAAAMAAGTGTTTCTTTTTAATTACCAGCCAGAGATTTGCAGGTTACTTGAAACAGGAGGCATTGATTCCCATTTTTAAGGAAGTAATATAAGGAACAAAACTGATACCAACTTTTTTACAAGAAGATAAATGATTAGGATCTGAATTTGGTATTTAATTGGGTTTTGTTTCATCCTCTTTCAATAAGCCTAATTTGTGCCAAGAAGTTTATTGGGAATCTGTGAGCAGGTATTTTGCATGAAGTAATTGCTTCTTTTTATATTTGCTTTCCAACAGATTTCCACTTCAGCAGGAGAATGGACAAACAGTTGAATGCACTGTAGCTCAGTATTTTAAGGACAGGCATAAATTAGTTTTACGTTACCCTCACCTTCCATGTTTACAAGTTGGACAGGAGCAGAAACACACATACCTTCCTCTGGAGGCAAGTAAACACAAAGAATTCTGTATTTTGGGGCTGGGGGAGGGGATCAGAAGGAATAGGGTTCAAATTTTGGCAAAATGGTTTTGGAGCAGCCAAATTTTGAGAAATTCAGTAGTGCAGCAGTGAAAAAAAGCCACGAGCCAAGAAACAGTTGGACTGTGTTTAATTTCCTTTCTGKGGGAATATTTCAGGTGTGCAACATAGTGGCAGGACAAAGATGCATAAAGAAACTCACTGACAATCAAACTTCCACTATGATTCGAGCCACTGCCAGATCAGCCCCAGACCGTCAAGAAGAGATCAGCAAATTGGTGAGWGTTTTGTCAAACATGAGTCAGGTGTAGGGATGGGCTTAGTTTTGCTCTCCCATAGCAGGTATTGATGTGTTCATGTACTGTACAGAGGTTCTGAGCTTGGTTTTATATATTTTTATTATTTCAGATGCGGAGTGCGAGTTTTAACACCGACCCTTATGTCCGAGAGTTTGGGATAATGGTCAAGGATGAAATGACAGATGTGACTGGCAGAGTCCTKCAGCCTCCCTCAATCCTCTACGGTGGCAGGGTATGTCCAGTGGATCCTGTACAGTCTGTGATGGCTTCCAGCACCAGCTGGGGAAGCCTCTGTATTGTGGTTATTTTAAATTAATTGTGTTGTGTGCAGTGAGAGAGCTGTCATAGGTATAATRGTCAGACTTTACATTTAGATTCTTCAAGTCCTTAAATGTATTGGCCATTTTGCATCTCCCTCAATTGCTGCTTTATTTCAAAAAGTAAAGCTGGGTTAAAAATGCCTTTTTCCCCTTCAAACACTCTTTTATTGTGGGTTGTGAGAAGCAGCCTGCAAATAGTGGTTCAAATCAATATGCATGGAGAAGAGCAGAGACAGCTTCAATTATCCCTGTATATATTTGAAAATACGCTGAAATATTCCTGAATTTCTGGTTGGTTTTCAATATTCTGGTGGAGCAACTGTGTTTTGAGCAACTATCTTAAGCTACCATCTCTATCAGCCTGTCTTTCTCCAGAGCCATCTCTTACTGTTGGAATATTTACTCACAGGTTTTTATTTTACAATGGCTTTTCAGGCCTTTCTGACAGTATCTTTTACTGTGATGTCTTTCAAAAAAGCTTCAGAAATAGGCTTTTCTGTCATTTACATGCTGGTGCTTGTTTTATGAAAGATGAAAGCTTTGATAGCTGGGATAACTTCATTTGTGGAGGTTTTTGATGAACCTCTTCAGATCATGCATTGCCAGCTGAATATAATTCTGTCCCTGTGCACAACAGACTGGTACCTCCACAAACAGTGGGAGAAGGTTTTGAGCCTTCTGCCTAAAGTTCTTCAGACAACTCTGACAAATTAATTAGCTCAAACCTTCCTTCACTGGCAGGTTAAGTTAGCCCAACCATCTGCCTGATCCTGAGTGCTTTCATGAACTCTCCTGGCACTAGCAGGATGGGGGCACTTCATGCCAGATAAATGTTGGAAAGTCCTAGTGTGGGAGGTACTGCCTTCAGCACACACAATTCTGCAAAATCCATTATCAGTTTCATGTGTGTGTCCTGAAAAATTCCCATAGGTTTTATCTGTTGCGTGATTGTCTCAAACATGTCAGTATTTATTAAGGTAATTAACATCACCAAAAWTAGTTTAGCTGCTTTGTAACATCCCTTGTTCTCTAGATAATCCATCCCAGTAATATCTTGATGGGAGAAACAAAAGTGTTGGGCAGGTCCAAGTTGAATGACTGATCACTTTTTGTCAGCTTGTTCACATTTTTTTCTGGAGCTGTGTGAGTGACACTGAACCACTATTTGCCTCTACTTAGTGATTTGTAAAATACTCACAGTACTTAAATTTAACCCCTCTTGGAAAGTCCACTGAAGGGTTGTAAAGTCACTATAGAAATGTAAATTCTTGTTAATGTTCCATACCAAGCATAAATCTTACTCTCCATATATAATTTCTATTTGCTGCTGATAAATACAACCAAAGGCAATAAAAATGAGCAATGTGAGCTGTATTTTTCACCTGGCTAACAAGCTGTCTTGCTACACTGATACAATGATTGYTACAAGATAGGATGGATGTTTGTGCAGGGGAGAGAACGACCTGAGTATAAATCGCCTGCCAGTTGGAGGGAAGTAGGAGCAAAGCTAATTTTTGTTTAGCATGARTCAAGTTTTACATTAATGTTTAATTTTTACCTTTCACTTCCAGAATAAAGCAATTGCTACACCAGTTCAAGGTGTCTGGGACATGAGGAATAAACAGTTTCACACTGGAATTGAAATCAAGGTTTGGGCAATTGCCTGCTTTGCTCCCCAGCGCCAGTGCACTGAAGTTCATCTTAAGTAAGTGTGTTTTGTAAGATGGTGATTTTATCATTTATTATGGATGCAAATCTCATGATTTCACTTATTTATTAAGAACATATTCATGACAAAATTGTTTAACATRTGGCAATACATCTTCAGTCTCTGTGTTTTGAATGATGCCAGTGTGATTTCAATGCAGGCATCAGGATATCCTCCAGCTCAGACTTAAAAGCCCTTTATGCTCTTTGGCTCATATATGCTCATGATTTCTGACCAGTGARGCCTTAGGACAGAGTTTGAGATAACTGAAATGATGAAATGACAGATGTTTATCACTAAGGGTTTCTCAAGAGTGAGAGCTAGCATGCTGTGTGCTYTTAGGTTCCTTTCTTGGTTATGTGGAGTAGATTTATTCATGCAGCATTTCTTTAAAAGGAAAATTTTTGTCTAAATCATTTGCCCCTTCAGTGTTCCTGAATGTGCAAGTTGCTGTATTTGCCTGATGAGAAGGACTTGTTGTTCTTTCGAGTGCTTGAATGAAACTTTCAGATTTGATTTATCTTTGGATAGGATGTGATTGTACAAAGACTTCAGTCAAAGTGACAGCTGCCATTCCTAGCTCAGGGACAGTTGTGCAGGCCCAAATCAAGGTGTGATTCTCTCTCTCACATGCAGCTGCTCTCCTTCATGCACAGACAGGCTCAGCCTCTGGAGCTGCCCTGGCAGGTGACTCTGCTGCTCTTTGGGAGGTGAATGTGGGGCAGGGATTGCTCACACCAGAGGCATCGCCATAGCAGTGCTCCTGCAGATGATTTACCAAACAGCTTGGGAATTTTTCCCTAACAACTGATGAGCAAACAGTTGGGAATCTTCTTTTTATTGCCCATTGTGTGAGGTGGGGAGGGACTTGTTCTCTCTGGGCTGCCAGAGAATTTTCCCTTCCATGCTGTTCTTGTAGTGGGAATGGCTGTGTAAGCCAAATTATTCAGTTTTGAGAAACAGGCAGAAGTCTTCAAGACAATGAGCCAAAATAAAATTTTTTGAATGGCTTAGAATGAGTTTGTGCTTACCATGAAAAGACATTGCTTCATGCCAGGAAAATGTCTGCATCCTGTTCCATCTGGTGGTCTCATGTTACATCTTGTTGAGCGAGTTGGAACTCAAATGCTGGTGATTCATCACAGTAAACACCTTCAAATTCCCCAAAAGTCTTCAAAATCATCTTGCTTTACCATTTGGGAACAGACAGAGAACCTTTCCTCTTAGCATACTTCCAAATGGACTTTTAAAGCTCAAACCCTGAACTGTTTTAGACTTGAATGTTAAAATCATAGAAGGTTTGGGTTGGAAGGGCCCTTAAAGATCATCTCGTTCCAACTCCTCTGCCATGGGCAGGGACCCTTCCACTAGACCAGATTGCTCCAGGCCTSATCCAACCTGGCCTTTGAACACTTGCAGGGATGGGGACGTGTTCTGCCACTCACTCTGCTATAGGGACTGCTGTTTTTTCCAGAGGAAATACCCATTTTCTATGAGGGTCCTCAGGCTGCTGTGAGAAGCTCACAGGCTGTTAACAGTGGGTTTGGGAGAAAGGAAAGCTTCACGCCCTCTGAGCTTATGGCACCCTGGCACCCTGGGGTGAAGATGTGCAACCTTTTAGCTACCTTTGGGGACACCCACTTCAACTTAATAAAGARTGGCTTTTTTCAGTGAGCTAAAAAGGCTCACAGAGGGGAGCCTCTGAAGAAATCGGTTTGTCTTCATATCTGACCACTTCCATCAAAGGGTGATTTATTTTGCATCATCCTAGGAGAAGGTTTGGCTTCACCTCCAGGATTCACTTTGGTATCTAGGAGATTGTACATTATTATTGATGTTACAGCAATTCAGTGAGACAGTTGCTGGTAACTTGTTGGCTTTTCTCATGAAGAAGAAAGGGAAGAACTCCAGCCCTTTCTGTAGTGGTAACACATGAAAGAGCAGACTATCCCAAAYTGTCATTGTTGGAGTCTTTTTGCAGAAAATATTTTATTCTGTATTTCACATAGGAATAAGGTGTAATTTACTTTAGAAATGAGATTTTTTTATCAGTCATGTAATTTTTACACTGCATCTTTCCTTCCATGACTACACAGGCACTGTCAATTAAAGATGCACTTGGGGTTTTTGGATAGTGCAACTCTGTGAGTTTAATAGGATTGTTCCACTCAAAATAAGATCAAAACTCAGGATGGCTTTTTACTACCTGATAATGAAGTGTATTTATTTGCATTCCTCAGGTCCTTCACAGAACAGCTGCGCAAGATTTCCAGGGATGCTGGAATGCCAATCCAGGGGCAGCCCTGCTTTTGTAAATATGCCCAGGGAGCCGACAGCGTTGAGCCCATGTTCAGACACCTCAAGAACACTTACACTGGGCTGCAGCTTGTTGTGGTCATTTTGCCAGGAAAAACACCAGTCTATGGTCAGTGAGTGGAAATGGTGCATTTCAGAACAGTTTTGTGTGGTTTTGGTGAACTATCCAAAGGAGAGAGGTTTAATGCTGGTTTAACTCTATAAATTCCAGTTAGGGRCTGGGCTGTAAATGAATTTTATTATTTTTCTTGTGCTGTATGATGTTTTATGTTAAGAACTAATCATTTTCRTAATTTATTCTATGCTTTTAATTAGCTTTTCCCTATTATTCCTGCTAAATGCGTTTGAAGTTCAGGTTGTGAGAAAGCCAGCCCAGGGCTTTGGTGAGACTTGACATTGATAGGCAATGGATTAAAAAATACTTTATRAAACTTACTTGCTGAAAATTTGGAGTGACTGAAGAAATAATGACTTCAAGAGCTCTGTGGCTTTTAGAACATCTTTTCTTACTCACACAATCTACCTTTGGCAAAAAAGTTTGCGTGAAGGAGAAGATTTCTTCCCTTTTTTCTTATTATTTCAATTTTTTGACTCAGGTTATGAGGATGCAGCTGCATAGAAAGTGAAAATTCAGCAAACCAAACTTTTTTAGAAACAGGGTGACAATTAGTGCATTTTACATAGCACACACACATCGATTTTTAATATGTTTTACATAAACCATGCATTTTGGTTTTAACAGCTCTTCCTATAGGCAGAACTGCTTGTTTTCCTGTCCTTCTTCCCTCCTTTTTTCACTTACCTTTTTTCTTCCATGGCTACATAGACCCTTCTCTGATGGATCAGATCTACCTAGCTAACTGCAGATTTGTTTTATTTCATCTCTCACCAATTTAATATAGCACAAAATAATTTTCTAACTTTAATATTATCTCATACAAGATGAAAAGAGATTAARCAAGGAACCTTAAGGAAATAATACCTTTTTCTTCCCTGTTTAATTCAGCCKTGCAAAGCAAGTGGCTCATCTCTAATTTGTACAATAGAAATTCGGTGCAAAATGACATTTTTACTATTCCTGTTTGGCATTAAAAGGGAATTCTTTTCCTCTACTTAACCACTGAAAGGATGTGGTACCGCTCTCATCTTCTTTCCTTGTCATTATCTTTAATTACAGTTATTTCTGCCCCCTCTAATCATCTCTCCTTATTTTCTCCCTACGCTCTTCCATACCCTGCACTTCCTATACCCACAGCCTTGTCTTTTCTTCCCACCCTGCTCTTTCCTTCTCCTGTTGCCAAAGAGGGGGTTACATCTTCTCTGAGCCAGTCTTGGAGCCGAATTTTTTTCCCCTGAGTTTAAGGCTATGTGGCTCTCTGAAAACCCTCAAGTCTCATTTTTGTTTTTAACAATAGGATTTGATTTAACCTTTGGAACTGTACAGTACTTAATGAGTTTCTTGGAGTTTTTAGGTACCATTGTCTGCTAAATAGGCCACTTTTCTATGCAGGTGATAWACCTGGAGGGATGAACTGATAAACTGCTTGGCTGGGTATTAGTCAGCATTTTACTGTTTGGTTTGTGTTACTAGTCCAGTGTTTAATAATAAAACAMKTGCTYATCATCRAAATATTWTCCACATTACCAATATCATTAGCCAAAGCTGRTGCTATAATGCTAGAATTCTAAAATAACWGTGRATTTWAAAAAAATCTTAGTTAATCAAAGCCAGCAGTGCCTTTAGTTATTGCATTTAGGACCCAGTTAGGTTCCAGTTCAGAACTGGGGKAGGTTCTRGAGGCTGGGTTGGGTTTGGTGGGTAGATTTCATTGTGTYYCTGTAGGCTTGAGCACCACTTTGCWAAAACTCCAAGTTTAGTTARTTAGCACTGAATKGAAATCTCTTACATTGTTGGATTTGCAATTTGTAATTTTTCTTTTGGTTTTTCTCCGTTGCGCAGCGGAGGTGAAGCGCGTCGGTGACACAGTGCTGGGAATGGCCACTCAGTGCGTGCAGATGAAAAACGTCCAAAGAACAACACCACAAACTCTGTCCAACCTTTGCTTAAAAATAAATGTCAAATTAGGAGGCGTAAATAACATCCTACTGCCACAGGGAAGGTAARTCATCTTTCAAAGGGGAAGAGGTTCTTGTACTGCAAAGAGATCGTGCGTCACGCTGAGATAACTGGGAGCTTTTATCTGCAGCCGTAGCRCTGTAGCTTAAGTGACTCTTCAGGCAAACTCTCTTTTGGCTTCAAATAATCCTGCAAAAGTTAGGTTATGAAGACATGAGAGGAATACTTGTTTCTGTTTAAATTTATAATAAAAGTATTGTTTTTATGATTGAAGTACACAGCTGTCACTGGAATGAAAAATCTATTCTACTTGCCCTGATTTTTCAAAAGCAAATAGAGACCATCTAGATCAGTGGTGCCTTTTCTTTTKGTCAGAATTCTTCCCTCTGAGACTTAGCCACAGTGGAGATGTGAGCCTGCATTGAGCCATGGACTGTGCTCTCATCTWGAGAAGATTTGAATCCTTCAAAAGCTGTTTGGGGTAGACCCAAAGAAATGGGTGAAGGATTGGGGAAGAACTCCCCCCTGTATTGCTTCCTCACAACGGGCACTGTTATTAATGAAACCCCAAAGACATGAACTTAGGCTGTGGTAGTCATATAGCCACGTGCCCATATGCCAGAGGAAGTTTATAATCCATGAATTCCTCACCTTATTGACCCGTTGTGCAAACTGGWTAACAGCCACAGCAGCCTTTGTCACGGAACCCATGTTTAGATAAGGAGCTGCAAATGGGAAAGATGTAGCCACAGCCATGTGCCACCCAAATACACCACAGGGTGCTGYTTAACGAGGTTTCCATATCCAGGACACAAAAATAGGGTACCCAGGCACTGTTGTTCCTTTTGCACCCTTTCCTCTYGATGCCCTCAGGTCCCAGATTGGGCACAAAAACTGTCCTGGTTTAAGAGACAGATGTCTGTCAAGAAAGGTAGGTTCCTAGAATGGAAAAGATTGCCCCTCTTCCTCCAAATCACTACTTTGAAAGTGTTTTAATAAGGAATAGAGTTGAAGTTTAAAACTTGTGTTTAGTGCTTTGGTGTTCWTCTCTTGGTATGGTGGTTTAATACCTTAACCTAAAGATTAGTTTAAAACTTTCAAGCACAGTTTTTTAAAAAAGCTACTTTGAAAATAATAACTTTGATACCTACAATTTTTGTACTTCCTTACCAAGATTGGTTTTTATTCAGAAAAATATTATTCATAGCATCTGAATTTGTGCACAGTCCTTTAATTTTCTCAKATGCCATTTGGTACTAAGGGATCAACTTTTACTCCTTGCCACGGTCCAATTAATAAAAACTGCAATTCTTCAAGTTAAAAAAAAACCTAGATGTAGGTTTTTTTAAAGTAATTTTTAATTAAGAGCAAGAATTGGCTATGCTTTAAAAATCTGCCTCAGTATTTAGCATGAGAACCTTAATCAGGATTTTTGCTTACTGCCACAGGACAAGTGACCAGCTCTGGTCAAGTGCCATTTGTTGATGAATTCACTGCAGGAGTACAGAATTGTGTTTATTTGAGTTTTAATGTGCTTTATTAARCATGAATCGTACTGCTTTTACAAATTTCCATTCTCTCTGCCAGACCCCCAGTATTCCAGCAGCCTGTCATATTCCTTGGTGCAGATGTAACTCACCCACCAGCTGGGGATGGGAAGAAGCCCTCCATTGCTGCAGTGAGTAAATTGTGTCTTGGTCTTCACCCCCAGCTCCCTCCTGCTGCTCAGCTCTAATGCATTTTATTGCTTTCAATCCTTTCGTGGTCCATTGCTTCTGATTGCCTAATTATAGCATTATAAATTATTTTTCTGCAGGAATTTAATGAAACTTTAGAGAGCTTGCTCTGACGCTAATTACTTAAATGTGTGTATTAGCTTGTAAAATGCCTGAACTGCTGATACACAGAGGAGCTTTTCTGGGAGCTGATATTTATCAGCAGCCTGTAATGAGCTGATGCATGTTTGAATCTGCTTCTTCAGCAGTTAGAAATGTTCAGAATTTCCTCATTGCTGATAGGGAGCTAGGCTGGCTTAGTTGTGGTTTTTGGGGACTCAAG
Source organism: Malurus melanocephalus (assembly GCF_030028575.1). Taxonomy (NCBI): domain Eukaryota; kingdom Metazoa; phylum Chordata; class Aves; order Passeriformes; family Maluridae; genus Malurus; species Malurus melanocephalus. The sequence continues at coordinate 447,547 of NW_026623336.1, forward strand.
CTTCCAGAAAACCAAAATTTGCAACAGTTTCTTGGCAATGTTCTTAAATACAGGGATTAGTCTTTAGCTTGTGTTCTGTCAAACACCTGTAATGGCTGCTCAGGATTGTTTAATAATGAAGATCTTTGGTGTTACATATCTGTTTAAAAAAGTTCCACCTGTGTGTCCAGGGAAAACCAGGTGGAGATGTGCTCTTTTCTGCCTTTGATTATTTTTGTCTGTGTATTTTGAGGACCCACGCCACTTTTACAGTACAGGAATTTTGATGTTTCATTAACAGAAAAATCCTTCTCTTGGGGAACAGTGTAGATATTTCTGGGTCTTTCACCATTTCGGTTTGATGGATCCAAAATAGGGACTTGGTCTCCCAGAGTTCAAATTCCTGTGCTGCAGTCTGAGCTGAATTAATGGTTTCGTGGTGTCAGTGGTCCAAATTGTATTTGATTTTTTAAGTGCTTGTAGGTGGAAATGGGAAAAGAGTCTTTTAGTTTTAAAACAAATTTTCTGTTTCAGCACGGTGTGCTGCCACAGGTAGGCTGAACCCAGAACTGTTTCCAAGCACATTTTGATTTCAACTTCATATTTSCCAGGCCAACCACTCAGTGTTCAAGATGCTGTTGAAGACAGTGCAGTTCTCTCATGAAATACCTTTATTGAAGTGCTCTCTGGTTTGATTCCAAGCATGTTTTCCCCAGGTTGTAGGAAGCATGGATGCTCATCCCAACCGTTACTGTGCCACTGTCCGGGTGCAGCAGCACCGCCAGGAAATCATCCAGGATTTGGCTGCCATGGTCAGGGAGCTGCTTATCCAGTTCTACAAATCCACCAGGTTCAAACCAACTCGCATCATCTTCTACAGGGATGGTGTTTCTGAGGGGCAGTTCCAACAGGTGATACTTGTCTTTTTGAAATTCTGATGGTGTAGTTTTGTGGTAGTAATGGAGTTTTATAACTCCACCTTTATGTGGTGGAAGTTCTAAGAAGAAGTATAACCTCAACAAATATTCCCTCAACTTCGTTGGATTTTAACCAAGTAGGGCAGAAGTATTTACATATTTTCATGTACTTTTAAAAATACCTTTCCTCTTTTAAATATTTCCCCTTACAGAATTATAAGTGAAAAGTATAGTTTTAGTACTCAAGTTATTTTTCACATCTGCTTCATATTTAAGGTATATCAGACTGTATCCCACAGACATTGGGTTGTAAAGAAAAATAAAGTAATTTTTTTAAACCAGGATTAATAAATACTGTATTTTCAAAGTCACTTTTAATTAATTCCTGGTAAAACKCATCCGATACTTTGTCATTTTTATTTGCTTGCAAGTACCATAGTTTATGAAATACTTTTCTATCTATTTTAAAGATATTTATATACACTTTTCTTTCCAGTATTTATGTAAGTAAATTAAAAGATACAGAATTGAGTCAGCTTCTCAAAATCCAGAGAAGAGAGTAAAGGTCACTTGCTAAACTTGAATTGATAAAGTAATCTTTGTATGAAATTTTCATATATCCTTCTTTCAATTTTCACAGAACTTTTCATGTAGAATTAACACACATTCCAAATCACTGCTTTTTGGTTTGTTCCAGTTTCCTTGTTATTGATGTCTGTAGTCCTTCATGGGAGTGCACAAAGAGCTGAGCACTTCTGGATTTTATCCCTTGTTCTAGTCTGAAAAATAATTAGCCTKTTGTATATTCAGCAGCCTAATGAAATCTTCATTTGTGTTTAGCAGTTAAAAAGATTTTGACATGCAGCTTTATTAGTCTGGGCCTTGTGCTCGGARCTGAACAAATATGGAAGCAGCTCTCTCCTGGCTCAGGAAACTGCTGATGTAATTTGTTCTCATCAGGGGAAAAAATTAAGGTTTGATCTTGAGTGCTTTGACATCCCAGTAGTCTGAGTGACAGTGCAAGAAGGAATGTGACAAATTATCTGTGAATAAATCTGTAGATGAATAAGACCAAGATGGCAATGGTTCATGTTTATCACACCTCTCTCTGTTTGTGGTTCAGGTTCTCCACCACGAGCTGCTGGCTATCAGGGAGGCTTGCATTAAACTGGAGAAGGATTATCAGCCTGGCATCACATTTATAGTTGTGCAGAAAAGGCACCACACCAGACTCTTCTGCACGGATAAAAACGAACGGGTACGTTCTGATTGGGCCCCCAAGTGTCCAGCAGGCAGCCAAGTCAACCATTGCTGCTGATTTTTGGTAATTTCTGGGTCTAGAGGAGACTCCCCAAGTTGATTTTTGATACTCTCTTTGTCAAGAGGAGACTATCTGAGTGCAGGATGGAGTTGGTGCTGAGAAAGGAAAGTTCCTCATAGCAAAGCTCTGCTCACAGATTGGACTTCCCATGTTCTTTCTCCTTCTGTCAGGCTTTAAGGCAATAATTAGTGACTTCCAGAGTTGACAGGGAGGTGGTTGTTATATTAATAATTGCTGTGATTACAGGTGTTAAATTGTTTCAAAGTAAAGAGTATTTTGACATTCTGCTTTGAAGAGCTTTTGAGGGAAGAGGCTGTCTAACAAGGATTGTCCCCTCTCAGGTATAAACAGGAAAAGTTACAGAGGAATAATCTGCTCGGGAGTGGGAAGGTGAAAAGAATTTGACAAATCAGTAGCAGGAGCTTCTTTTCTTTGTGCATTATCCAGAAAACCAAATCCTTTTAGGTAGTTTCAGAGAAGATTTTGTAGTTTGTCTCTTTTTTTTTCCTCCGTAGTAGAGACGCTTCAGATTTTCAGTTGGAACAACATTTCAATTTTGCTCATTGCTTCTTCACTTTTCTGCTTTTTATAGATCTTCTCCTTGTGTTTGTTCTCCTGGATTTACAATTGAAAAGTAAAAAAAAAAAAAAAAAAANCTTCTTTTCTTTGTGCATTATCCAGAAAACCAAATCCTTTTAGGTAGTTTCAGAGAAGATTTTGTAGTTTGTCTCTTTTTTTTTCCTCCGTAGTAGAGACGCTTCAGATTTTCAGTTGGAACAACATTTCAGTTTTGCTCATTGCTTCTTCACTTTTCTGCTTTTTATAGGTCTTTTCCTTGTGTTTGTTTTCCTGGATTTACAGCTGAAAAGTAAAATAAAAAAACCTTTGTGTTGTGCCTTAGTGTCTTTGCACTTTCTGTTCACACAGGTTGGAAAGAGTGGAAACATTCCAGCTGGGACCACAGTGGACACAAAAATCACCCACCCCTCAGAGTTTGACTTCTACCTGTGTAGTCATGCTGGGATTCAGGTAAGACATTTTGTGTAGCATGTTAACTTTTTAGCTGTTAAAGTTTGGCCTAAAGCTGCTTTATCTGACTTTTTTTGTCAGATCAGAGATTTTCAACATGAAAGTATATTTCAGTGTGTTATATATTTCAGAGATGAAATTTAGGGAAATACAATCCTATACAAAAGGGGAAGGGATTAGTTTAAGGAACAAGGAAGGGAGGTGTTTGCCTTTGAAAGGAAAAGTTGGCTGAAATGTGTAGAACTGCTCCCTGTGGAAGTGGAAGTGACTTGGAAGTGGACTTTTGAGGAAGTGGCCTTTTCCCAGCAGTTCCCCTGCAGAGGTGGAAGTTTAAGGAGCTTTTTGGGAATGTGCTGTGTGCTCTGCCCCCAGGGAACAAGCAGACCTTCTCATTACCACGTGCTCTGGGATGACAATCGTTTCTCATCGGACGAGCTGCAGATCCTCACCTACCAACTGTGTCACACGTACGTACGCTGCACGCGCTCCGTCTCCATCCCTGCACCAGCCTACTACGCTCACCTGGTGGCCTTCAGAGCCAGGTACCATCTGGTGGATAAAGAACACGATAGGTGAGTTCTGAGTTCTGAATTATTGCAGAGTTGGAAAGCGAGGAGGAAGGCAGTGGGTTTGTTAATTCTGGGATCGRTGGTGTCCTCAGCAGTTTGAGGGTAAATTTGCTCTCACCACTGAATTACGCTGSTGAAACACAGCAGAGGATGTTCCTGTATGTGCTGTTTTCTGTTTCAGAACCTCAGTGGTGCTTTAAGGGTAATTAAGGTTTAACCATTCTGTTCAGAAGAAACAAATGATACAGAAACATGAGCAAAGAGAGGCAGATTAAATAGGGTTTCTCTTCCCCACCCCCCAACCTGTTGTTTTTTGTTTTCCCCCCTCCCCTCTCTTTCAGTGCTGAAGGAAGCCACACTTCTGGCCAGAGCAATGGCAGAGACCACCAAGCACTTGCAAAGGCAGTCCAGGTGCACCAGGACACGCTGCGCACGATGTACTTTGCTTGACATGTTTTAATGTTCAGCGGCTCCGGACAAGGCAGAGTTGGATTCACACCAGACCAGCTGCACTTAGACCAACAGATGCCCCAGGGACAGCCAGCAATGAGTGATGCATCTTAATTCTTTTCTTTCCCATTTGCAAGGAAGCCTTCCGTCCAGAATTTCAGACTTGATCACAAACTGCATTCTTGTACCAAACYCCACTGTTGTCGGAAATGTGGTTTGCCAAAAATCTCTGAGCTGCTTAGTATAAAACAGACCCATATTTTATAAYTAAATCAAGAGCTGCAAACTCAGGGCTTAGGGAAGAAAAAAAATCCAAACCAACAACCCAACCCACAAAACTCCTCATTCAGTTTGCTGTTCTTTGAGTTGCTTTTGGTAATTTGGAAAGATCTAATTCATACTAAGGTTTGATGAGCTAAAACGCTGTGAATCAGCTTTTAACACAAAGGAAAGCAAAGCATTTTTTATGAGTATTTATGAAGCCTTGATTATTCTAGATGCATTTGCAAAGTTTTTTATTTTCAAAATAAGAGCGTGACAAAATTCTGGTTTTTAACTGTCTTATAAAGATTATTCTCAGATTATTCTCTGCGTGTCTAAGGGCAAATGTATTTTCTGAAGCTTATTCTTGAATGTTTTTTATTGTGCTGCATTTTAAAATGTTTTTCATAGACTAAAGATGAAAAAAAGAGTAAAAGAAAAAAGAAAGAAGTTCTTTCTTTTTTTTTAAAGAAAAAAAAAAGAGTAAACTTGTACCTAAGCTTTTAGTAGCTCCAGTTAGATTGGCAAAAAAAAATGTGCCATTTAAAAAATTTGTAAAGATTTTTTAAAAAATCATACTGACAGCTAACTTTAGGATTTGTCGTRCAGGACAAGTCATACACTTACTTTCCAAAGTCTCTAAAGAATACGGGTCTGTGGTGATAAATACAGTACAATCCTTTTTCACTGTTGTTTGAGTTAATGTAAATTTTATATATGTTTCACAGTATTAATGTGATAGAGTAGATGCTATTATTTATTTTTATTTACTAAGGAGTGCTCATTATACTTCTGTTAACATATCAAGAATGCTTTGAACTTAGAAAGTCAAATCCTTTTTGTGGGGACATTACTCTTCAAATGCAAAAAAAACAAATATGCAATCGACATGGTGAGAGGTCAGAGATGCAGACAGTGTCTGTTGCAGCTTGGAATTTGCAGAAAGGCTTTTTCAACGTGCACACAACTCAGCAGGTTTTACCTCTGCGGTTCAGACGCACACAAGACCAACATCCTACGTTCATTCAAGCACAAAACAATTGTATTTTATTTATATGTTGAGTAGTGGTGAAGCAGGAGYTCTGCTAAAGGAGAGTGGCTCGTGGGAAGTCAGGCAGAAGGCAGAGAATCTATGCAGTAAAGAAAAAAATTAGGAAACTGAAGTTTACTTACTTAAGAAGGGAGGTGAAACTCTCTTCATTATGCATAAGATCCGTAGGAATTGTGGGAGTTTTGCCATTCTCTTCGGAGAAGCATTAATTAAAACTGATAATTATTAGACAGATGCTTCTGTTAGTTTGCACACTGGATTCATAAAAACCATAACACACATGTAAACCATTGCACTAATGACAATGCCACGAGCAGGTTTWGGAGAAAATGGAAAAAGCCCAGGAAAGTTGTTTATGCTGACTTGATCTTGTTTGTTCTTCCATAGGATAACTGAAATAACTTGCTGAGAGGCAGGTTGGAAAACCTTCATTCTCTTCCACTGATGGGTTTTACTTTGTCTTTTCCCTTTTCTCCGAGCAGCTGCTCAGTCTCTGTTTGGACACTTTTACCTCTGGCCACTGGGATGGGCGAGTAGCTTTAACCCATGCAGAGCTCTGGGCCACAGAGCAGTTCAGCTGCAACCAGGTGGTGTTGGATAAGCTAAAAAATGCCCAACCTTTGCTGCATAAAGACTTTTAGGTACATAAATCCAGTTCAGATCTTCACCTTGTTAGCAGTGTGTTGGTTGTCRATGTTTTGTAGGTGAAATGTAGAACCTGTTAATGGAATAACTGTATTTGTACTATTTTAATTGGGTGATTAGGCTGCTGGCTCAGAGTGTCTTCTTGGTCATTGTTCTATAAATTCAGATTTCTGTACATTTGAAGCAAATATTAGGTAGCACTGTCTGTCTTGCTGTGTGCCAGCGAGGTTGTACCTACCTCCCCTCAAGAACCCCTAAGCTGCAGATCCTCCCCGTGGTGGGTGTGTTGCACTTCTCTGTTTCCTTGAGAGCTTTCCTATTTCAGTGAAGATACTCATTTGGCAGAGTTTTATATAAGAATTATTTTTATATGAATTCTTCTTATCAAATAGGATAACGATCATCTGTTTTAAAGACATCATTTAACTTATTTGCTGTCTGTTATGCAGAGACCTCTTGGATGTGAAATTGATCCCCCTCTTTCCACACAGAGCTGGGAAAAGGAATTGTGCAGGTGGTGAGATGGGGTGAGGAGGGCAGGATCTGTCTTGACCTCAAATCTCATTTCTGAAGCAGCCTGRCACTGCACTGCATCCTATTTGTTTCCTTTGTGAGAAAAGGASTTCTAGGCAGGCTCTTAATCTCAGAGTAGCTGTTATTTTTGTTTCCTYTTGGAATGAGCAGAAATTTTGTGTAGCTTTCCTTCCCTAAGTATGAAGAACTTGGGATGTTTTTGTGCATTTCAGGACATTTTTACCTTTTGCAGATCTTTCTAAGCCTCTAATTCTGCTGATTCCTTATGCCTTGGTGTCTCCCTCCTTTTCCCTCCCACTAGTGATGAATTAGGGACTAATTTAAAGCATTTTTTAAAAAATATGCTGATTAAGTATATGCTTTGTGAAGTACAGCATGCTGGCAGTCCAGCAGCTCTCTTTCTGGGACTGTTTTTTATATAAATTACATACTCAAAGAATGTCTCCTGTCCAAAAAACTCCACCACAAGCACCTAAAATCCTAGTATTATTTTGTATTCTGTACCTCCCACCTGTCTGGTGTAGAACAGCAACATCTCAGGTCAGCACAAAGCTCAAGCAGTGTCAGTCTCACGCAGGTTCCTGCTGGAGAAGTGCCAGCTGAGGTCACAACTCTGAGTCTCTGGGTCACTGTGCAGCTCAGGTCAGCAGTAACCAAACCTGTGCCATCCTCAGGCACTTGGGGCATTTTCCAGCTCAGGCAAAGGAGTCCCACTGCACAGCACCCCAAAAACAKCATCAKCMAGTGTGAATTGGCTCCTCTTGGGAGGTGAAAAATACTATCAGAACACATGAAATACTTTAAAGTTAGTCCTTTTTTTTCCCTGATATGCAAAATTTAATGCAATAATGAGGTTTGCTTGGTGGTGGAAATTTCTGCTCCAGTGGCTGAACAGAGTAATGTGTCCAGTCCATCTGCTCTAGCAGCCAGGAAACAACTGAGCTGATCCTTGGGAGCAAATGTCCTGTTGGGAAATGCTGGAAGGAGGTGGATTTGTCTCTGCCTTTTTGTGGCATTTAAGACAGCCCTATGCAATTTAACACTTGTGTGTGTGTGTGTGTGTGTGTGTGTGTGTGTGTGTGTGTATGCACTGAAGTATGGAATGAGATCACTTGTTTTATTAGAGCTCCTTCTTTTGGCTTGGTTTGCTTTAGAATATTTGACTTTGTGATTTACAATCAATGATCTTCCACGTTCCAGAAGCTTTGGCACATTAATTCCCTCGTTTCTTGATCTGTCAGGTAACAAAATACCTTTGATCTCCATCCAGGCCCCCAGGCAGCGTTCCTTTATTGTAAAAGCAAAAAGGTTGTGAAGGTTTGGYTTTAATTCTGCCTCTATCAATAACTCTTGCCTTTGTCCATTGCAACAGAGTCTTGTTCTTGTTGGATCATTTTTATAACAGAAGACAAGAGGTATTTCCACAAGGATTTTCTAATTAAAACTTTTGGAGAGTTGGTGTGAGGAGTTTAGGGTTTTGTRTGCCCAGGGTTTTTTCTGAAAAGATTGAAGTTTCTAAGGTGCTTCYAAGTTTTTCTTTCTGACTAAAGTCRTACGTGTGCATGCCCAAAGGCTTTTGATTGAACAGCAGAGTGTGATCTGAGGGCTTTGTGATTGCTGCCAGTGCTCTTTGCTTTGCTGCAGCAGCAGCAGATCCCTCAAATATGGGCTCATGYGTGTCTCCCCTGTAGGAACCCTGACCTTCCTCATGCTGAGGAATCCAGAATCTAAGGGGCAAGGCCAGGAGGAAGGTGTGTGTAAACACCCCCAGCCAAATTCAGTGGGTTGTAGGGTTTTGGTAGATGTGCAGATTGTTTCTTTTTTGAGCAAAATGTTCACCTTTGGGAGTGATGACAGGTTGGTTCTGCASGTTGTGCTTATTCACTGCTACAGGTTTTGGGAACGCAGGACTGGGACCTTTAGGGATTAGGTGGACAATACTTGCTCTTGACTCAGTCAAATAAGCATCTCTAGTGGCATAAATAACCCATAAGGGACTTTTTTTTTTCAAGACATCTTTTACATATTAACTAAATGAATGTAAGAAGAGTTCTCAGTATTTTTCACACTTGAGACCAGTGTAATTAAACTCACTTGTTTTCCTATTGTTTTAATACTCTTCTCCTGCCATAGCATCTCTCYTTGTGTGGCTTTCCCCATCCCTAATGCAGGGCAGCCCTTTGTTTTTTACTTTTATATTCCATTTGGTAGCATGCTTCCTGATGCACACATGCCATCTTTCATAAGGAAAACTTCAAGTAGAAGGTAATTGCACTGATTTTTTTTGGTTTTTTTTAAACTCCCTTTTTACTGTAAGACTTTTTTTTCATCTGCTGTAGCTGTTTGAAAATACTGTAAATAGTGCTCTGTACAGCAAGTATTGAAATGCTGGGGATACCATTCCTTGTTATATTTTCYAGAATACTGCCATATTTTCCAGTGTTGAGATACAAGCTTTGGTGTTAAATGCAGTTCTACTTGGTTTGCATTATGGTATCAATCCAAGAAGAGCACAGTTGCTTTATTACAGTGGAATTATTTAGGGTTTTTCTGAATTTATAAAACATTTCTTCCTTGTCTCCTCTGTGCACATTTCTCCCACACCACAGAGATGCAGTTTTTCAGCTCTCACTGTGCTCATTGTTTGTGCAAGGTCCAAATGCCAATTTTGGTATCAGTTTGATAACTGATGGCATTTGTGTAACATCTGGATTATCAGCTGTAGCTCTCACAGGTTTTCCTTGCTTGCTCCAGCATCTGATTCTTGTGTCGTAGAAGCAGAACTGGTCAATGTTGYAGAATTAGTGGAATTACAGGAATTTGGGATCCAATTACAATGTCTTGCTGTCTGTCCCTGCACGGTGTGGGATTGGGCAGTGCAGTGGATGTTCAGTGCCCTGAGCTAAGGAATGGTGTMACCTCTGGCTGCCCATGGATTCCCCATCCATCAGCAATTGCCTTTTGCTTCCATAACCCTGGGGATGGGACAGACCCCAACTCCAGCTCCTCTGTCTGATATTAGGATGCAAACCTAAGTTTTGCCTTCTGTTTTTGAGGGTTAAGGACTGGACAGATGCATTTCGAAGAGGGTTTAATCCAAATGATACTGGAATGGGGTGCTGAGTGTGCTTGGAGTGGCACAGAATCTGTTTAATCCCATTTAGTGTTCCAGTTGCTTTGTCAGAGTCATTTCTTTGAAGTGACTTTAATTTAAATTGAATTTGAATGTAATTGCTTGGCCAAATCACTACAAAAGTGGGTTTGTGAGAATCTTTAGTTACAAGCAGGTGCAGTTCAAAGCTACCTCCTGTATTCCTTCACAGAAGAATCAATTGAAGTGAACCTCCCACCAAACAGCCAAAATGCTCCCAGAGGGACTGGGTTTGTCCTGCTCTGTCTCTTGTTGGGAAGTGGCAGTGCCATACTGTGATCCTGGGTGGCTGCTCAGGCTTTCCTCTGTCTTCCAGAGGTGTCCCTGTGTATTGAGAGGGCACCAGAACTGGCAGGTGGCACATCTGGCACATCTGCTTCTGGTCGGGGTCACTTCATGGCAGCAGCTCCCTCTGTGAGCTGTCCCTTCACTTGAGTTTCTATACTGTTGTTTTCCAMATGAAAAGTGTTTCTCTAACTTTGCCTGTTGGCCAGAAAATGTYAGGTTTTCTCTGCAAATGACATAAAGGTGCTTGAAATATATTTTGAGTCTGAGACAAAAAATATGTATTGGATTCTTTTCTTAATGTGTTTTTTAGATAAGCTGATATACAACTGTAAGATGTAAAATACTTTATTTCCTGCTCAGAAAATTATGAACTTTAAGATGTGGGAAAAAAACCCACCCCAAACCAAAACAGCAAAAAACAACCCCAAACCCTGAGTATATTCATCTTGGGACTATTTAGTGTCAGTTCTGTGTAAAGCCTTGGCCAAAACTCAACTGTGACATGAGAGCACGTGGAGTGAGGGTGCTTTAAGTGACCTGAAATGAAATAGTAGAAGACTGTGTTARTACATCAGATTTTTGTTTACAATTAATCCAAACAAGCTTCCTCATCTCAGAATAAACCACTCTGCTGACAGAAATGCCTGTTGGAGCACAGTGTGCTGGTGTGGTTTTGTGGCAGTGTTAAAGCTGATTTTTGTTTAGAAGTGACTGGGCTTTCTGCTGTGGATTTTGGCCTGYCAGAGTGAGTTTCCTGGGAWTCTGTGCTCCCTGCAATTTCATTCYCTTACTCTCAGGGTGTAGACACTAATGATTCTCATCCATGGCAGGAGGATTGCTGATGTCCTGACTTTCTGGAGCCCAGACTTTGCAAGTGACTGAACAAATCATTAAAATCAGCTCATTAATACCTGAGTGGGGTAAAATCCTGTCAGTTTGGTTCAGTTCTCAGTCGTGATTTAACAAAGCTCCCCCAAAAGTGTGAAGTTTGAATGGCTGCTTTTGAGGTGTTTCACTACACTGTGCACTGCAGATCCACGGACACTATTGCTGGCAGGGCTTGCACTGTGCAGAGATGCTGAATTGCTCCCTTGTTGTCAGTGAGAGCAGAGTTTTGTGTTTTCCAGGCAAGGCAAACCCAGAATCATCAGAAAGTTTAAGGAAGGAAGCAGCCCCGTTCTGGGTGCTGCTCATGCCATAGAGGAGAGAAACACTGAGTACCCCAATCCTCGGGGAAAGGAGGAAGTCAGGGAGACATTTCCTTGGAAAATTGCCAATTTAAGCACTTGTTCAGGTGACAATTTAATCCTTAGTTTTCCTTCTGGCTTGCCTGCAAGTGCCCCTGAGAAATCCCTCATGCTGCACCCATCTTGTGGCCCCATCCCAAAGGGGGAATGTTGGTAAAGGAGTTCCTCAAGCTGATTTGTGGTGTCAGGGAGTTCTGACTTGGTGGAGCCAGGACCTGGATCCAGCACTGGATCTGGAGGGATGAGAGGTTGGCAGGAGTTAATTTTGGGAGTTCTGCACTACAAACCTGCAGCACCAGATGAAGGCTGGCTGCTCCTCCCTCCCACCTGAATATCCCCCAAAAAGCAATTCCTTGGGATTTGTCCATTCACTGGCTGTGGCTGCTCTTCCACCAGTCAACCTCCCCATGTGGTTTGAGGAACTTTAAATTGTGTAGCAGTTCTGTATCAAAAGGAATAATCATTTCCACAGGGTTCTTTGGAGTGCACAGAATTTAACTGTGTTTTTTCCTCCACATTTTGGATGTGCTATTGGCCCACGTGCTTCAGTTTTGGTTTTTTTTTTTTTTCCTCCCTCCTTGAAGCACTGCTGCTCTCTGCTTATCAGCAGAGATTGCAGATGTTGTCTGACCTGGGAATAAGCCTAGAAATTGTTCCCAAAATCTAAAGTTAAAACTTTTCTGGTCATTTTGTGGGGTTTTTTTTGAGTGTGCTTGGCAAGCATGAATGGTGAACAGGTCAGCAGGCAAGCTGGAGAGTCTCTAATCCCCTRGCTGGTGCTGTTTGTGTTTGCTTTGTTAGGTTAGATTTCCTGTCAGGAAAAAAAAAATATAACATGGACTCTTTTCAGTATTTATCAGCTTTTCCTGGTTTTAAAGCCATGAATAGARGAAGCTTCACTCATGCCAGTATTTGTGAAATTGCACATTTTTGCCTGCTGTGTACTTGACTCAAAGCAGATCCTGTCAGGGTTTTATGGGCACCCCAAAACCTCAGCTGCTCTGGGTTGGATCAGACTTCTCATGTACCAACATGACATGCAATGAATTTTGTTTCTGGATTTTGCCAAAGTTGTTTCTGCATCAACTGCGAGGTGCTCAAACCTCAGTGTTTTATAGCACTGTTTCTAGGCTATAAAAAATAATGATTTGACCCAAATTTTGTTATTCCTGATACATTTTCTGAAGGAATTTAACATGACTGAGCCCTTCAATTGCTCATGTCATTTACAAATGACAACTTTGTAGTTTCATTTTAAAATAAGGGGGAAAAAATCCCAACTAAACAAATCGTCGAACACTCATTCAGGAGTAAGTTTCAGAATTCTTTATCCAGTTTTCAATGAGGTACAATGAGGAATTACATCTGGCAAAGTTCTGTGCTATCCTGAAGAGTGTTACAACTTTCTTTCTGTAATTTGTTGATAAAGTTTAGTAGATTTTATTGATCTATGAGTTTATGTGTCCATTTGTGTGTGCACACACGTGGTAGTGACAGGAAAGGGGACAGTGTGTAGGCTKTCTGTAAAAGATACAAAGGCAGTATTTTGCTGGAAATAATAAGCACAATTTCCCTGCCTTTTGCAGTATTTTATTATTTGTACAATCACAAAAATGTCAACATTTAGGGCAGTGGATAAGTAAAGATCCAGCCCTGAATTTCTGTGCAGCAGAGTGGTTAACTTGATCTTGGGAGGGCAAGATGGAAAACAGAATGTATTGATTAAATATGTTTCTTTTTTTTTTTTTTTTTTTTTTTTTTTTTTTTTTTTTTTTTTTTTTTTTTTTTTTTTTTTTTTTTTTTTTTTTTTTCTTTTTGCTTTTATGTTGGTACATTGCAAATTTAACTGACTTTATCTGTTAAGGTTTTAATCTTTTGTTTAATAGTTTGAAATCTTCTGAAAATTATTTTTTATAAAATAAGTGAAAAAAAGAACCAAAAATCAATCCAGAAGCTTCATATTGTAAATGTTCCCTTGAATCAAAATATTTCTATGACCATTGAAATTTTGCTATTTTTTTTTTTTTGACAGAGAAGAAAAAGAAAAAAAAATATATGATGTTAAGGTCGTTTCAAGTGGTACTAAATGTGTGTTGAGTAGATTTGTGTGTGTGTTGCATCTCTGTGGAGCTGTCTCGTGCTTGCAGTGTGTAAAACGATGTAGTGCTGGCTGGGCAAGAGTAGCACTTGTAATGCAAAACCAGACCCAGAATTGCCCTCAGCTGACTCTGAAGGGCAYTCATGGTGTTGTAGGATTTCCCCTGGAGGTTGTAGGCATTGCTGGGCAGCACTGGGGGCTCAGAGGGTGTAATTAATTAATTAAGTAATTAATCCATTGTATCTCTCGCTGACATAGGTGAGCACTTGCATGACGCTGTGTGGCCGTGCCACTTTAAACTAAGCCTTAACTAAACGAGAAATGTGTCAGATTTTCTCTCAGAGTATGCAAAAATACTGTTTAATGACAGGAGGATGTTCCTGTAGAAGAGCTTCAGCGTTAGTAAAGGAAATCTCCTCCCCTGAGAAATAAGGGACATCTGTAGCTGTCTATACTGTGATGCCTCTTGAGCGTTGGCTCTCAGGCCTTCCTCCAGCAGCCCACCCCAAACAGGCTTTCCCAAATCCCAGCTTTTCRTTGTCCTTGTTGCTGAACATATTCTCCTCCCTTCCCCCTGCCAGCAAATCTCTGCCTGAAGGAGGATTGTGATTTAACACTTAAAATTTTGCATCCCAAAAAAAAGCCGTTCTTGAGTTCTKTGCTTGCTTCGGATGGGTGCCATTGCTTCCACTTCTTATGACTGACATAGGATCCTTAAAACATTTAAATAGAGGCAAAAAAAAAGTGTTGGGGACCCAGCTTGCTTTTATTTTATTATTATTTTTTTTCCAATTTGGATCTACCTCATGTAACCAGTTGGGTGCTAATTACTCAAATTGTCAAGGACATTTGGCAAAGGCGACCAAACCAACCCTGTCCATGGCCCAAAACCTTGGGGTTCTTGTTCTGAGACAACAATCTTGGATTTGATTTCTATTCTTTGTGCCTTTGTGATTTTTTCCCCTGTGCATAACAATCAAAGCTCATCTTCCTGATTAAAAACAGCAAATGGATTTTAACCGCGCCACAAAACTGAATTTGAAAATACTTTTCGGTGTAGCAAGTTGTAAAATAAAGTATCACAGCTGACCTAGGCCAAGAGAATTGCCCAATAAAGAAGTTTTTGGAAATGTTTAATCCTGAGCCCAGATCTGTACATCTGTGTGTCTCTATACATGAATATAGCACACACATATAGTACATGACTGTGTGTATCTGTGTATGGATATAAAATGAAGGGATACACATGTAAGGGTGAGGGAATAAAACATCATTGATCTTTCACAGTTCTGTATGGAACAGTTTACAACTACGTGTAAGTTTTTTACTTAATGTGAACCTTTTTTACTTAAAAATAATTCCTTTTTGGAAAGCTTTAAGTTGTGATACGCTATCATTTTTTGAAGTTTAAAAAAATTTTTTAAAATCCACTTTTTACCAGTACCTACTACAGAGGGGGAATCTTTGCTGTAAAATTGTATTTAGTTTAAATATTAAAGAAAAAAAAAATCTATATATGGGATTGTAAAAGTGCTGACATTCCATCATGGCAGGACTTCCAAGCTGTTTCCTAAGGCTTTCTGTTGCAGAGAGACTCAAACAAAAGGAAAATGCCTCTGTTCAGTGTTTTTATAAAACTGCTCCATCAGGTCTAGACTTAAGCTATATTTTCTAAAGCCTAATCATCCTTTAATATGCTGCAGATAAATGATCAGCATGGTTGCACTTTCTCAGTAATAACGTTTGCCCTGCAATTGGCTCRTGATAAGGACTTTAGTTTTTTAACAAAACCAATCGTACTTTGGGCAGAAGGTAATATTTATATAGGTACCTCAAGATAAGAAAAAAAAAAGCCTGAATATGCTGCATTTTGTTTCTTTAACATTTTTCATGTAGCATTTGTTTGCTTTTCTGATTTTTTAGGAGATGACTTAGCTACMTGTTTGCTTTGGGGGACCCCGGTAGGTTTTAGGCCGTTGTTTTCTCTGGATCTTGCAGAATGTAGTATCCTGCCTTGGGATCGTGCAGAAGTTTGGGATGGGATGTGCCCTGCAGTGTGGACACACGGGGAGGGGGACTATGGAAATTTGCTTTATAGACTTCAGGAGTAGGAGGAAAAGGATACTATATTCCTAAAACAGACAATACATGTTCCTAATTCTGAATTAYGTTTTGGTTTTACTCGTTCTGCTTTCTTGACTCTTTTCTCAAATACGGGCGTGGAAAGGGGCAGTTTATTAATGGGGGTACACAAAGTGACCAAACTCGCCCCATTGGTGGGTGTTTTGGGGGTGATGCCCCAAATCTTACCCAAATTGGTAAGAGCAGTGCCCCATGTTGGAGCAGGACCCTCCCGCTCTCTGCCCGCTCCCTACTGYAGGTCCACCCTTCTCTCCTTTATTTCCAAGTCAGTGAAAACCTAAAAATGTGCAGAGATGGAGAATTTTTGTTGAGAACTGTTGAAGGAAGCTTCAAAGGCTGTGAAATTGAGCATTTATTGTCATGTTTTTAAGCTTAGGTGGGTCCTTTTCCAAGTTTGTTTTACAGCTTGCAAGGTAAAATAGTTTGCACTACTTTTGCAATAAACTCATGAAAAACCTAACAGGTTCTGTTCTGGTTTCTTACTGTATATATACAACTAATACTAAAGATTTAGCATAGTGTTTTTCACCTCAAAACATAAGACTTGTAACAAGCTCAGAATGCTGTAATTCCTGACAAAATAATGATGTGAATGATATTTTATAAAGTTATTTTGTATGGTGTCAATTTTGTTTTGCCTCATAGTATGTCAATAAAATAAAATTCCTCATCTTTACAAGAAATGGTTTGATGGCTTTTTATTTAATATTTGGCCATTTTTTTACAGTCACGTGCACTGTGAGACTGTGCCAAAATCTCTGGTCTGTTACCCTCCCTTGCATTTCACCCCTTAGAGGTGTTTTGGGTGTTTTCCTGTGCTCTCACCTGCTCTTTGCCCAGCCAGAGACAATCCATGCTGCTTTAACCTCTCACAAYTTGTAATCCTGGAATTATTTATGAAAGGTGAGCATTCTGGAAGCCACTTGCCTGAAATCCTGATTTTTTCTTGCTCTCTGGTGATAATTATACAGTGATAATTTTGAAATGAAGAAACTGTAGCACCTGGTGGTGACTCTAAAGCATSCTACAGAATTGCAAGGATGCCAAGGAGCTTCCTTTGGGAGCCCAACCCTGCAAACMCAGATTGGTTTTACCCAATAATATGAAATACTGTCAGAGCTGTCTCTTCCATTTATTTTTTCCCTTGTTTTTTGAAACACTGCTTTGAATTGAATGAGGTTTTGTTCTGTGTCAGGCTCTTGGGGAAAACAAATAACCCTTCAMTGGTTTGATGGCAACAAGCTGTGGCAGATGCAGGGCCTTGGAGAGGRCTGTGGCAGATTTTGGCAGCCCTGAAGTTCCCATAGAGGATTCTGGCTGAATGAATCCAGAAGGGCRTGCAAATTCTTCTGGTCTCAGTAATTCAGAGAGTATGTTCATCATCCCACAGGAAACTTCTGAGAGGGAAAGAAATATGGTGATTTATACTTAGTGACCACAGTTCTTTTGTCATTTTTGCAAGTTTAGGAAACTTCATGTCCTTTGAACAGCATTGGGCAGTGTTGTAGCGGGGAAAAAAGAAACATGTATACAATAATAATACTAATTCATCCTGGAAAGTGTCCCCTGGCCTGTATTTCAGTCTAAAATCCCAGAAGACCTTAAACGTGACAAAATACTTGGTCACTTTTGAGGAAGTTCATGTTAAATGATGCAGTTTAGAGAGAACAGGATGAGTAAGCTCATGGGTTGAGGTATAGACAGYRAGGTCACTGAGCARTTGCTGTCATGGGCAAAACAGACTTGAGTAGGGGGAAATTTATATAATTTACTGATTTATATAATTTACTGATGAATTAAATGCAATTAGATGGTGAGAAACTAGGTCAAAAATTGAAACACCTTCCACCTTCTTCYCTAGGCTGTCGTTCCTCTCTTTGGCTGTACCCCTTCCAAGGTAACCATGGTTCAGGTATTTCCTTATTGCCTCATCCCTGTTTATGCTCGTCAATTYTGGACAATTACTGTGCAATTTTGTGCTGGTTTATCTTCTTTTTCCTTTCCCAAAAACCTGGCCTATCCCACAACTGGCACCCCCTCCCCACAAACAGCATTCCATGCTCAGTTTCCCACATAGCTCTGTGCATGTTTAATATTAAAAGAAAACAAACCAACACAAAACAACTCTTTCAACTATGGTGTAGTCCCACCTATACCCCCTTGGGAATTTCCCCAGGGATCCAGCCCTCATTGCAGCATTCCTGGTACGATACATTTATGGTATCCTGGTACATTTTCATTTATGGCAACTTCAGGAAATTTTTTTACAGTGCAACATCCTCTGATCTGTTAAAACAGCAGGAGTATTTCTGGTGTGGCTCAGTAGCTCTGCCAGGCCCTGATCTCACCTGCCCAACCTCCATTTGGCTTTCTCAGAATATGGAATGTGCTGGATTGTGGAGATTCTGGAGCTCCCTGCCGTGTTTTAAGAGCAGTTGTGTTTTTGTGCCTTCAGCCCGAGAGAAGGTGTTCAGCTGTTCAGTTCCCTGGTAACTCTACTGTGCCCTCCAAATTAGAGTGCTGCTTGAGACAACAAATTCCTGATTTTCTGCCCAGCTCTTTTGGAGTGGGAGGTGTTATTCCCTGTTAACATTCCTGTGCTTACCAGGAGCATTCCTGGTAGCTGAAGAGAGATCTTGGTCACTTCTCTCTGAGTCACCAGGACACTGCAAACACTGCCACACTGACCACATGTATGACTGAAGCTGGAAAGAACTAAAGAAAGATTCTGCATCCATTGTCAGTTTTCATACAAAAAGTTTATTTTAAAAAGTTGCACATAAAGTTCTACACAGGACGGTTGCCATTTCTGTAGTAAAAAACCCCAAAAACYAAACCAAAACCAAATGAAAAATCCAGCTCTGTCACTCACATGGTAAAGCAGCTGCTCATTCTCAAGAACCCACAATTAACAGACTTACTTCAATGTGCATTTTGGCAAGAGAAAATGCAAGTGGAGTTCAAGAAAAAAGTTCCAGATGCACGTATTTACTTAATTTTAAACACATTTACCACCACAGCTGCAGAACCACATTAGCCCTTGGGATGCATCTCCTCCTGTACCCCATTTTGGTGCTCACATGGCTGTTTTTACAGACTTTTTTAATGGACTTGGTCCACTTTTGGAGCTTTAGAATTGAAAGCTGCCCATAAGAAATTTTAAATTTGGGTAATGATTGTCTGACAAAGTCATTTCAAATCATCTGACCAAGCTCTGCTGTCAGATTTGCACTGTCTCTTCCTACCCCACCATGTTTCTGAGGGAAGAATTCCATTCTTCAACGAGTATAAAGTTCAATTTCTAAACTTCTTAAAGCAAAAGCAGATGGCTCAGTGTATAAATATATCCAGCATCTGGATTCTCAGTCACAAAAATAACATCCTTTGAACAAYAGAAAATGGATCAACTATGAAACAATTCTCCATTGGCCTTAAGATCCAACACTGCCACCAACAACTTTGTCTTCATCCTCTTCCTCCTCATCCTCATCATCGTCTTCCCTCACTTCTCCATCTCGCTTCTCTTTTTCCAGCATTTTCAGGTATTTGCTAGCTAGGATCTTCTTTGGCAAGATATCTGGAAGGCAGAATTGTTGTTTTTATAGTCTGTTTGAATATTTRTATTGCCTCACTAATACTGTTGTATCCAAACCACTAACAAGTCAAAAAGAAATCAATATTTTAACTAAATGATTTTAAACTACAAAYAGTATTTTCAACAAGCCTTAAGTCAATAACCAGGTAAATTAATCTGACCTCCACAGCCGTACAAGTAGGAGGGAATTACCCACTTATGGTACAAGTAACCAAAGATAAGGACTCTGTTTCAGGACTGACTACTGGCAACTSTCTCTACTGTCTGCTGATGTACATTATTTGATGTAAAAGAGAATGCTCAACTGCCTTAGATCCAGCACATCATTAATGTTCTGTAGAAATAACTTTTCTGCATTACCTGAGACAAAGCAATACTGTGTGCTCTGGAAGTAGACCCATGGGGAACCCAGGGAGAGACTTGTCTAAACCTTATATCCTTGAGCTAAGTGTTGTAAAAAAATCCGAATATCAATAAAAATGGTGTGCATGTGTGTGTACATATATCTAAAGAAAGAAAGGGATCATATGATGAAGCAGTTTTTCTCAAAGCTTAAAAATTCTTATGTGTCATTTTGGGTCCATATAACTTCTCACCCAAAGATGTGTGATGATCTTATTTTATAAGTGAAAAGCTTTTAGATGAAACTGCTGGAATTTAAGAAATGCTTAAGGCAATATCCCAGGAACTGTATATAGTATAATTCCATAATTTAGTGGCAGCAGAAAAATYCCCACTCACAAATTAATGTTTTTAGTGATGTAGTTTATGAGTTCCAGTTGAATGCTATGCAGATYGATGATCAGTAGAACTGGGTCCTCACAAAACAGAGCAATAAGAGTAAGATTTCATTTTCCAAAGCAGACACTGGATTTGCCCTTCTGCTTTTGATACCTGCAAGGAACTGAAAGGTCTCACACTCTTCTGCTGTATGAGACAGGTCACTGTAAGTAAGAGCGTTCTTCTCCTTCCCTCTGCCGTGTTTGTAGGAGTATGTTGCCAAATACTGAACAAAAAGCTCCTAAAAAATTAAAACCAAACAGTCAAACTAAGAATTCACACATATAGTTCARCCCTATCTAAAGCCAGAAGCATAATATTCATCTGCACATCACTGCCCCATCTCACTGGGCACGCAGTGCAGAGACTCATTAAATTTCAGCACCTGAAGGGGTCTACAGGAAAGACAGAGACACTATTTACAAGAGCATGTAGTGACAGGACAAGGGGAGATGGCTTCACACTGGCAGAAAGTAAGTTTAGATTAGGTATTAGGAAAAAAAATTGTTTACTGTGAGGGTGGTGAAGCCCGGCAGAGGCTSCCCAGAGAAGCTGTGGCTGCCCCATCCCTGGAAGTGTCCAAGGTCAGGCTGGACGGGGCTTGGAGCACCGTGGTCTAGTGGAA
>NW_026623336.1:469441-472139 GCF_030028575.1 Malurus melanocephalus
GCTCCGTGCAGCACAGGAACGTGCCAGGACCCGCCTATCGCCCGGGACTACCGCTCCATACAGCACCGGGACTCGCTTGCTGCAGGGATTACTGCTCCCTACGGTCCCTCTCGGACCGGGACCCGCTTGCCACCGGGGTTTACAGCACCAGGACCTACACAGGGTCTCGTCCGCTGCCGGGCAGCACCACAGCCCCGCCGGCTCCCGCCTCCCCACGGCGGGCGAACCGCGGGTCCGGGCGCGCTGAGGCTGCGGAGGCTCCGGCTGCTGAGTTCCATCACAGAATCACGTAGGCTGGAAAAGTTGTCTGAGATTATAGAGTCCAACCTGTGACCGATCACCAGGTGGTTGTAGAATGAGTGATAAAGTCACAGCCCTGAGCCTCCTCCAGACTAAGCATCCCCAGGCTCCCTCAAATGCTCCTCATTAGACTTGTGCTCCAGTCCCTTCATCCTCTTCGTGTCCCGTCTCTGGACTGCTCCTCAATGTCCTTCCTGAATTAAGGGGCCCAGAACTGGACGCAGGATTCGAGGTGTGGCCTCCCCAGTGCCCAGCACACAGGGACAATCACCGCCCTGGTCCTGCTGGCCACACTATTGCTGACATACAATGCCAGGAGGCCACCGGCCACTTTGCCCACTTGGGCACACCACGGCTCGCGTTCAGCCGCTGTCAGTCGGCACTTCCACGTTCCTTTTCTGCTGAGCAGCTTTCCAGTCACTCTTCCCACCTGGATGGAATCCTGCTGCCCCGGTGCAGGCAGGAGCAGTTTTGGGGCTTCCCCTTCCCCATCCCTGCMTTGTGGCCCCTCAGTCCAAGGCTGGCACAGGAGTGTGGGGATCTTGTTTTTAATGGCAGCCGGGCACCTCCTGTGTGTATGCTGATTACAGGCCACTGACTACAAAATTGTTAACCAAACTGTAATTACAGGCTGCTCAGCACCTCGGCTGCTGTAGTACAGGGAATGTGTTTRGTCATCCTGACACTTGGCAGACGTGTGGGGAGGTGTGAAGGGCACGTGTAAACTTTGAAGTGATGATGGGGCTGCATCTTCACTATTAACATTATTCCCCATATTTACACTGTTTGCCTTCCACATAGGAAAGTTGTAAAATGCTCGTGGAAGGGGTTTTGCTGCTGGGTGTGTTGGCTCCAGAAATTCACCTGTGCCTTTTTGGGTAGGAGCTGCAGGGTGAGTGAGCACTTCCAGAAGTGATGACACTTYGTTTGCATCAATTCATTAATGATTTCAATAAAAAAATAAAATTACAGTATGCTTTACAAACAACATGCCTGATGGTTTGTTTTGGTAAGAAATCTGCTAAGGCCATTAAATTATTGCTACTTAGAATGAGAAGAGGAGCTTTTCCAGAATACACAATAATAATTCACACAGAATTTAGGGGAGAAAGGAATGTACCCATAWAGAATCATCAAATGGAAAACGGAGTTTATTGACTGAATGTTACTATCTTATATAGAATTTGTCCCATACATAACACTACAGATGATAGTGATTTATTAATAAAATATAGCACCATAAGCAGTTGGAAGCACCTTGGTGCAAGGWTAACACAGTATATGATAAAATTCCAAAATTACTGTATTTGGGGACAGCAYTTATAGTTAGCTATTGCAGATAACCTGTGTCTCTTAGGTTGAGATTGCAACTTCTGTGAACCACTCTGGGTACGTTATATCTGAAGGGTTGCACAGATGTCTTGGGATGCTGCATGGATATCTGGAAAGCTCGGTTTCTTTCTTGATCCTTAGCGTCTTGTGACACCTTGTGGAAACAGCTGGCATTACTCCCACAGTGAATTTCTTACAAATAMTACCGGGGTCTTTCATGATTTCCATATACAAATAAACTCATCAAATTAGCAAGATTTCTGAGGGTATTGAGCTTATTGGTTGGAAGACACAGGGAAAGGACCCTCTGATGCCCAATGCYCCTCAGAGCTCTTCTTTGTCCCACTGCCAGCTGAGAGTCTGCCAGGGGGAGTTGACTCTGTGACACTGTCACCCAGCAAAGGGACAAAGTCCTTCCCAGCAGGAGCTGTCCCTGCCAGGAGAAGGGAGGCTGTGAGTGACCGGGCTGAGCACACCCTATTCCTCTCTGGCCCTAAGGCCACGCTGCTGTCGAGGTTGGTCAGCCTCTGTCTGAGCCTCCAGGTTATTCGAGTCCAGCTTAGTGCTGCCATCCCCTTCTCTTCTCCCTTGGGGAAATGTTGCCCATTTCTTGGAATGCAACTGAGGGTCAAGGCTAAAGTTTGTTTCTTGTTCAGATCCTTTTGTTTTGCTGTTGTTTTTCCTCACGTCTCCCAAACTGGGGGAACCTGAGGGGAGCAGAGAGCGCACAGCTTGTGCCACAGTGGCTGAGGAGACCTGTAAAGAGGTTGTAGCCAGGTGAGGGTTAATMTTTTCTTCCAAGTAAYAAGACAAGAAGAAATGGCCTCAARCTCTACCAGGGGATAGAAWGATTGGATATTAGAAAAAATTCTCCATGGAAAGGGTTGTAACACACTGGAAACATCTCCACCCTGGGAAGTGGCTGATCCCATGAAGGATATAAAAGATATGTAGATRGGGTACTTAGGGACATGGTTTAGAGGTGGCTTTGGCATTACTAGGTTGGACTTGATAGTCAGGGTCTTTTCCAACCTAAATTATTCTATGATTCTATCTAAATGCAATT